>NC_072772.1:31440613-31554450 GCF_022539595.1 Amphiprion ocellaris | reverse complement strand
AAACATTTAAAAAAATAAAACATTTAATTAGATTATTAAACCTTTAAAAAGACAAAACATTTAATTAAAAAATTAAATGTTTAATTAGAAAATGAAATCTTAAAGACAATAAAACTTTAAATAGGAAATAAACAGAAAATACAATGAAGCATTTAAAAAGAAAATTAAACATTAAAAAGTGGTAAAACATTTAAAAAGAAAAACTTTAACAAAGATTGAAACGAAAAAATTAACAGTGGGAAAGAAAAGGAAAATTTTCAAACAAGCCGATAAAACATTTGAAAAAACAACAAACATTAAAAAGACAAAACATTTGGAAATCAAATCAGACATTGGAAAAGAATAAAAGGTGAGAAAAGAGCAAAACTAAACATTTAAGAAGAATCAAACTAAAGACAAAACATTTGAAAAGATACCAGTTAGACTTTAGAAGATCAAATTAAACAGAAGAAACAATAAAACGATCAAAAGAGCAAAAACAGATAAAAATCTTAAAGTGTTTTCTAGTCTGAAATGAAAACATCAAGTTGTTTCTTCAAACATTTCCTCTTTCTATGTTCTTGGTTTGATTGTGGACAGATTTACTAAGGACTCATTTCAGAAAACTGCTTTCCAGATAAAGTCTACTAGTAGTTGAAGGCATTGATCAAACTAATGTTACCTTCTGATCTCCACAAACTTTACTGTTCAGTGAAGAGAATCAAAGTTTGTTGAGGATTTCTAAAAAACCCACAGGTGAAGGTCTGAGAATAATTCAGATGGATGGTCTAAATGTGAAATCAAGACTCATGGTCACAAGTTTTAAGGCTTCTGTTAACCAGAAAGTTCAAACTAACAGAGAACTACTGAGAAACTTTTAAAATTTCAGTCCTCAGACTGTCTGAAGGTTCAAACTAACAGAGAACTACTCAAGAACTTTCAAGATTTCAGTCCTCGAACTGTCTAAAAGCTCAAACTAACAGAGAAGTATTGAGAAACTTTTACGATTTCAGTCCTCAGACTGTCTGAAGGTTCAGACTAACAGAGAACTACTCAGGAACTTAGAAGATATCAGCCCTCAGACTGTCTGAGGGTTCAAACTAACAGAGATCTACTGTGGGACTTAGAAAATTTCAGCCCTCAGACTGTGTGAAAGCTCAGGTCCTGAGGACTTGGGAGGTCTGGAGGCTTGGAAAGTCTTGGAACTGAGGGTTCAACCCTCCAGCTCAAAGGCTGAAGTCCAACCTCCTGAGAAAAACGGTCGAGTCGAGACTCGGTTTAAAAAAAATTTCGAAAACGACAAAAAATAGATGATAAATGCGCAAAAAAAAGAAGAATTAGTATCTGAGCGAATAGCTCAGGGGATAAGAAGACAGACTCCGAAGCGGAGGGTCGCAGGTTCAAGACCCACAGCTGGCATTTTTCTTTGTTTGTCTTTGTCAGAATTTTGATAAAGTTTAAGAAGGGACTGGTCTTGAACCAGCGACCTGCAGCTCCATAGGCAAATCCTTAACTCACTGAGCTACAGATCAGATGAAAAGACATAAATTCGTCGTCCCTTTGGCATCGTAGTTCCTGAAGTGACCACATGGGTGGAGCCAAGGCGGAGTCTGGGTGGAGTCAGGGCGGAGAGTAGGCGGGGAGGTGGGTGGCGGCCTCCCCCCTCTACTCCCCCACCTCTCCCCACCACCCACCACACCTTCCCCCGCCCCACGAGTTCTTCGAGTCTCGACAGGTTTTCCCGAGTTTCTGGAGTTTCCACCAGGTCGGAGGCAGAACAAGTCATGAAGAGGTGTTGAAGTCGGCCAGGATGGAATGACTTTTTACAGTGACTAGAAGGAAGATGACTAGAAGAGCAGGTCTTTAACCACCATCCATAAAATCCATGGAGTCGCTCCAGAGAAATGAAGGGAGGTCAACTTTTATCAACCTCCATCCAGATCTTTACTTGGACATTTTTAGCACCACAAACCTTTAGTATCACACTTTATTATCATTTATTAGGACTTTAATGGAATCCACCATCAGATTTAGTTTTTGTTGACAAACTTTATTCTTGTCGTCTTGGATTAGTCAAGAGGTTTACATTTCTTACGTTGTCATATTTTAAATATGACAAAAAAAATCTAAAAATAAAGCGTCTTGAGACAATTTGACCTGTAATCTGCGTTATATAAATAAAATTGAATTAAAATTGTATGTATCTTGTAATGTTGGAGTAATTCAGCCATATATGTTGGAAAACCCATTTTTTGTCCATTAATCTGTTTATTGTTTTCTCCAGTAATTCATTTCTTGTTTTGGTTTATAAAATGTGAAACCCAAATGTATTCAGTTTACTGTCATAAAAATCAAAAAGATTTACATTCATGATGCAGGAATAAGGCAGTTTTTCACTTTTTATCTTAGTTTAGTCAGAAAGATAGTTGATAATGTGTGAATTGTTGCAGCTGGTGAGTGTCAAAAAACATTTAGAAACAAATATGAACAAAACATTCAAAGATTTGAAGATCATTAAAGGGAAATCCAACTTTTGCATGACAATGTCAAATTAAAGGACATTTATTTCCAACGTAAATGTGTGATATTCATCCTCTGGAGCTTTCTCTTCACATCATCTTCCACCTGGACTGCTTTGGTCGGGAGCATGTGCAACAAACATTTGAAAAACTGCACTTTAACATCTATGAATGACACTGAAGTTTAATCTCTACATAAATGAGACTGAGTCTGGATGTGCTGCTCTGTCATTAACTCCTAAGTTTAGGGAAAGTTCAAACAAAAGAGGACAGTTCAGATCAGACTTGAGAATGAGCTTATTTTGAACAAACATCTCAGACTTTCTGAGCTTCAGCACCTACAGCAAGATATTTTAACAAGCAACTCAAGAGATCCAGAAGTTGGAGAGAGTTAGCTTTAGCTGAGCCAAAGAACATGTGGGACGCTAACCTAGCAAACATTTCAGACTTTTCTCTGTGAATTCTGAGAAATAATTTCCTATTTAATGACAGAGCTACACATCTTAACTCAGTCTCATGAAAACAGACTCTAATTCAGTGTCATCCATCCATATTAAAGTGCAGTTACCCAAAATGTTTGTTGCATGAGCTCCAACAAATCCTGTCCAGGTAGAAGGCCACTTTGACAAACAGGAAGTGGACGATTCCAAGCAGATTTATAGAAGGGGGAACCAGACTGTACTAAGTGTGGTCGAGTATAAAGGGGTGTTTTGTGGGTTTTTTAAGGCTGATAATGATTATTAGTGAGACATTTGGAGCAGATATTCATTTGGATATTCATTTGCAGTAAATGAAAGTATTTAAAATCTTGGAGTTAAACTTACAAAAACACAAACTTTAACAGAAAACTTTGTTGATACGTTTTTGTTTTGTTTACAGATGTTAAGTTAAAGGAGTTTTATTCGTGACGTATAACCAATCAAATCACTCCAGAAGACAGAGCGACCACAGGTAGATTAAGGTTCAGAGCCAAAGTAGCGCCATTTTTAAATGTATTTATTACCGTAAATCAGTAAAAAATAAAATACTGATAATCAGTAAATCAATCAGCCCACAATTACTACAATTCTACAATGTATGTATCTTTCCTTTGACTTGTTATTTGTACAATATACGATGTATATGATGGCATTTTTTCATCCCAAAGGCTATACTATGATGTTTTCTAAGAGACATACATGCTACTCTGGTTGTTCTGGCTCTGAGTCACTGCACTCCTCCTCTGTTGTTTTCTGGATTGTACTCAGCTGCATGCCTTCGTCCACCCGGCCTCCGTTGACTCGTCCCGCCTGCCGTCTCTGGAGCTGAAGCTGGATTGGAACAGACCAAAGTACAGTCCAATCACGATGCCAGCTGCCTCTCAAAAGGCTCCTTCATCTGGCAGGTGGCAGCACTTCTTCTGAGGGGAAGCTGAGCTGGCCCAGCAGAACTTTGGAGATGTGTTCCAGTGGTTGGTGGATGTGTGGGGAGATGGAGAGGGACCTTTGAATTGTTCAGAAAGGAAAACAGGGAACCCATTGGTAGTTTTAGTTTAGGATGCTACTGCGGTGTGTTTTGGGGTTTTAAGAGATGAACAGGAAGAGTTTTTTTCCATATTGATTATCTTTTACTTTGTTCCTGGTTGGAATGCCCATCAATGTCAACACGAAGTTCACTTTTAGTTCTGTTTATTTATTTTTATTTTACTAACACCCATTTGCTTTTAACCCCCTCACATGTTGTGTTGTTGTAAACTTACTCTTTCAAATAAATACTCGTCTAACCCTCTGGAAACCAGCGTTTGAACTGTTTTTCTGTTGCTCCTCACCTACTTCAGACAGCCGGGACATAACAACGTTTTGTGGACCAAAGGCTATACTATGACGTTTTTAGAGCGACATGCTATACTATGACGTTTTTTGGATGACATGCTATGCTGTAACATTTTTTGGACCAAAGGCTATACAATGACATTTTTTGAGCGACATGCTATACTATGATGTTTTTTGGGTGACATACTATGCTATGATGTTTTTTGGACCAAAGGATATACTATGACGTTTTTTGAGCGACATGCTATACTATGACGTTTGTTGGACCAAAGGCTGTACTATGACAATTTTAGAGCGACATGCTATACTATGACGTTTTTAGAGCAACATGCTATACTATGACGTTTTGTAGAGCGACATTCTATACTACGACATTTTTTGAGCGACATGCTATACTATGACATTTTTTGAGCGACATGCTATACTATGACGTTTTTAGAGCGACATGCTATACTATGGCATTTTTAGAGCGACATGCTATACTATGAAGTTTTTAAAGCGACATGCTATACTATGACGTTTTTTGGGTGACATGCTATACTGTGACGTTTTTAGAGCGACATGCTATGCTATGGCATTTTTAGAGCGACATGCTATACTATGACGTTTTTAAAGCGACATGCTATACTATGACGTTTTTTGGGCGACATGCTATACTATGACGTTTTTAAAGCGACATGCTATACTATGACGTTTTTAAAGCGACATGCTATACTATGACGTTTTTTGGGCGACATGCTATACTATGACGTTTTTAAAGCGACATGCTATACTATGACGTTTTTAAAGCGACATGCTATACTATGACGTTTTTAAAGCGACATGCTATACTATGACGTTTTTAAAGCGACATGCTATACTATGACGTTTTTAGAGCGAAATGCTATACTATGGCATTTTTAGAGCGACATGCTATACTATGAAGTTTTTAAAGCGACATGCTATACTATGACGTTTTTTGGGTGACATGCTATACTGTGACGTTTTTAGAGCGACATGCTATGCTATGGCATTTTTAGAGCGACATGCTATACTATGACGTTTTTAAAGCGACATGCTATACTATGACGTTTTTTGGGCGACATGCTATACTATGACGTTTTTGAAGCGACATGCTATACTATGACGTTTTTTGGGCGACATGCTATACTATGACGTTTTTAAAGCGACATGCTATACTATGACGTTTTTTGGGTGACATGCTATACTATGACGTTTTTAGAGCGACATGCTATGCTATGGCATTTTTAGAGCAACATGCTATACTATGACGTTTTTAAAGCGACATGCTATACTATGACGTTTTTTGGGCGACATGCTATACTATGACGTTTTTAAAGCGACATGCTATACTATGACGCTTTTTGGGTGACATGCTATACTATGACGTTTGTTGAGCGACATGCTATACTATGACGTTTGTTGAGCGACATGCTATACTATGACGTTTTGTAGAGCGACATGCTATACTATGACGTTTGTTGGGCGACACGCTATACTATAGGCTTTTTAAATTGACATATTACTATGACTTTTTTGTTTTAGTTTTTTTGTCGTTTTTTAGCAACATATTTGAAGAATTTGAACAGTTTTAAAAATTACTATACTTTTACTTGTGCAATGAAATATTATTCCATGGCATTTTTTAGACGACATATTATACTCTGATGTTTTCTTAAATAACATACTATTTTGACAATATACTGCACTCTGACATTTTTTGAACCACATATCATATATGACAATTTCAGGCAACATCCTATCATTCTGCACTTTTTGAACCACATGATAATTTTTTTTTTTTTTACCAAGCTATACTATGAACTACAGGCCATACTATGTTATTCTTGAAAAGTATACTATACTTTGACATTTTCTGAACTACATCCTATACTATCGCATTATACACAGAGTGCTTTGGTTACATGTTGATTTATAATCTAGATTTTTTTCTGTTTTGTTTTTTGACGGGATTACCACAGACCTGACCGTGAACACCGTTGACACCCACCTGAGGGAGACGCTGCCTGAGATCTCAAGGCTGCTTGGTCGTGGTCTTTCTGGTCCTGCTCCAGAACGCCTTCATCAACTACGTCTTCTTTTGGAGAGGCCCTCAGATGCTGCAATCTCTGACCTTAAGGAGGAACTGCTACTTTCACTCTGTAACGAGACGGAGGTTATTTTAAAGACCCAGCTCCTGGCGGCTTTGAGTGAAAGTTTAACACCCATCAAAACGGAACTACAGACAGTTAAATCTGAGCTGTCGGTCAGTATTTCAAACATCAAGTTCGACCCGGCTGCCCTAAAGCACGCTGTGGGTGAAACGGAAACTTCACTCTCCACATCACCGACGACATCGTCACACTCCAAAGCAGAGCACCTGTCTGCTAAACTTTTAAAAGTGGACTATAAATGTGAAGAATGTGAGCAGCAGCAGACTGTGAGCAGCAGAACAGATGTGATCAGAAAGAAGTCATTTTCTTCTTTCTTTTCTTTCTGGTTGACTTGATGCTGTCAGATGCAGATGTTGGAGCTGATTCTGATCTTTCAGGATAAAAAGCTGCTTTTCCTTCACAGACTTTTCAGGAAATTTTCTCTCAGGTTTTCTCTGCTATTTATATTTTTATTATCTGTGATTATTCATTATTGTAAAATAAAGTTTGAGGCATAAAGACTCATTTAGTTATTTTATTCCTGAAATCTTTGACGCAGAAGAACTAAACTTCCATTTTCCTTCTTGTACTCCTGATAGTAGAACTAAACGTATCTTCAACATGGATCATCAGCTTTTAATGAATCAGCAGCAACATCATAACAACAAATGAGACAATTTTCAACAAATTAATGAAACTGATGTCATTTAAAACTATCAGAGTCTGTTTTGGTGTCAAATTAAAGCTGATTACTGACAACTAGAACATTAACGTTACTGTTTTAATCACATTTAGGTTTCCTGAACGCTACATTAATGTCAACCAGCCACAGTTTTATGAACTTAATGAACCACATCACAGGAAAACAACACACTTCAGCTGTTTACATGAAACTCAACACGTTAGCTTAATGCTACGTTAGCTTTAATCAGGCTACGACTGAGCAGCTAGCTCGGTTAGCATCGCTAACATTAAAGCTAATATTTACTATGCTAACTTTCTTCTGTGGTCAACACACACTGAAATAAACTCCACCAACATCTGGAGTGCATGGCACACATTATATCTGACACTAAAGCTGCATATAAAGTGCATTAAAAGCGGCACCGATACGAAAGTAAACATTAACTTACCGAACTATCAGAGTCCTTTCAGTGTCTGCTGGTAGAATCAGCCGAAGGTAGAAAACTGGTTAAAACAAGCCAACGGGCAGGATAACTGTCTGTGGAAAATGCTGTACTGCTTCACCGATAAATAAACCAACAGATATATCAGAATTAATCCAGACGAGGAGAGCAGAGTCTCTGCTGCCTCCTTCATAGGACCTGTCAATCATTCCGGACCGGACTGTCAATCAAGTAGCCCCGCCCCCGGGCTTTGCAAAACTTTAACGCTCTATAAAAAAAATCAATATTGATTTATTTTAAGATCGGCCACCTGATCTCTCATTTTGACCATGAACACTTACGAAAAAAAATTATATACAGTCTATGCACCGTACTCTGTTTGGCTCCACACTTGCTGATGACCACTTCCGGTCTCAGAAAATGAAAAAAACTGACCTTTTTTTCGTTTCTGTCTCTTACTGATTTTGCTTTCTTGTTATTCTAAGTATAAAACGAAAATCAAAGCATTTAAATAAAATCGTATATCCCTTTTTGATAATGAAAAGGAAAAACGCCTTGTATTTCAATTTAAATTTTTGTATTTTAAAACGAAAATCAAATAACCACTCGTTCTTTTGTTTTTCAATACCCGCTTCAGAATGGAAAATCCAATTGCCAGAATAAGCTTTTTAATCTAACACTAAGTAGACCTTGTGTTAAATCTGGATTTTAAAATTTTGAAATGATAACTTAAATAACATTAGGGTAAGGATATAACTCCATTTCCCCAATACAAAATATAATGTGCATTTGGAGCAGACATCCCCACATGTATTTTGTAAATGTGCCAAAATGTTCATCACAGAATCAGTCTCCCCCCCACTCTATTCACATAACTTGTTTTTCTCTAGAACATCCTGCTGAGGTGGATACTTACATTGAAATATTAATTCCATTTCAGTTAAATGTGATAAGTGGCCTGTACAAAAGCAAACTGCTGCCACACCAGAAAAAGATCAGAAACAGACCAGTTTCATGTTTATTATTATAATAAAATGTTTTTCATGTTATTTCAAGATATATTCATGTTATAACATGTTTTCACATCGCTAGGACATACACACTTAGTTTTACCGTTTCTTGTAACATAATATTCAACTTGTCATAACGTCAAAACTTTCACCTTAAAGAGTGATATTTTATTGTTATAAGACAAAATGTTTCATGTTATAATATGAAACTGAATGTTTTGGGGTTTTTTTTCTTTCTGGCAACCAGCTCAGCGTGTCACAATATGAACATTTCTGTTATAAGATGAATAGTATATTATTCTAACAAGAAAAGCTTCTTGTTATAACATAATGAGTTTGTATGTCATAACTACAATAGACTTTTCATGTTATACCATGATACTAATTTGTTTTATGAAGTAGCAAAAACACGCTTCAATCAGCCTGAAAGCAAAGTAAAACAAAAGATATAGATGCAAACACTGGAGGCTACAATAGAAATATTTTATTTAAAAACATCTGCTATAAAACATGCATTTACACATTTAAGACCGATTAAATTGGATAAACTGTACTAAGATTGTGCCGGAGAGAAAAGAGGGCACATGAACATGTTAAACATGACAGATAAAATGCAAGTGAAACCAGTAGTTCACATCTGTTAAAAAGAAATGGCATCCATGATGAGGAGGATAATGCAAGTGAACAATCACATCACTCATTTTCAGGGATTTCTGCTGGGCTTAGATACCAAACCATAGGAGGTAAGATGGAAAGAGCTTGCTGTCATTTAGCTTTTTAATTTACAAAATATAAAACAACAAGGCACAGGGGTGAAAAATTCTTGAGACGGCTCCGAATAAAACACACAACACCAGAGTACAAGGAGGCACATTTCATATGTGTACATGTGTAACAATCACGCCTGGAGTCTATTCCCTGTGCAGCAAATAACATTGTTCTCCATCACAACACGACAAAAATACACAAAAATAAAACATTTATTTACAAAACAAAACATTTCAGCAACCCCGTCATGAATTTAAAAAAAGAATAAAAATCACAGTGGATCTAAAATGTGCTCTTCAAGCAGACAGTGCGTTTCTCCACTACGACTGGGAGGAGGGCCGCTGGTCGTCAGTTCCTGGTTAGGTTTATGTCTGTGGCCTCGTTGGACCATTTCTCAGCGGGCTCCTAAACTCCCGTCTTTTGTTTGATCCAGCCACGGAATTTGGTGACAGTCGTGTAGATGCCAGGTTTGTTTCTGCGAGCGCAGCCGTCGCCCCAGCTGACCACTCCTGCCAGGAACGTACGACTGCCGGACGGGCTGGACAGAGGACCGCCGGAGTCTCCCTGAAAACAAATACACAAGAACGTGTTAGAATAGAGGCGCTGCATGGGGGCAGTGTTTGGCATTAGTTATCATTTGCACTAATTTTCCTGTCTCTCTGCAGCTTTCTTCAATGTTTTTTTTTTTTTTTTTACAGAATCTTGCCTGTCATTTCTCCATTTCTCATTAGAAATGCAGTTTTTTTTTTTTTTGCCATGTTCAGCTGTTCTGATATCATTCTACATAGATGTCTGCACAACTGTACAAGCTAAACAATCTTATCAGTGCAGTAGGTTTGACAACAGTTCAATTTCTACCTAATCTGTTAGTTAAAAAATTAGATTTGGACGCAAAGGTCTGGACCCCTCTGGCAAATTACAGAGTTTGCTGATTTTTTAGGCATAAAATAATAAAAACCCCAGCAGCAACAATGCATTAAAATAAAAGTTAAAGTGCTTTTAACTTTGATTTGACAATAACACAACAATAACTCTAACACTACATAAAACATTTTAGTTTTCAACAATTAAATTAATCATCAACTATTATAATAATTGACAAATCAGATTAAGTTACGAAAAACAAGTTTAAATTTTGTGATTTCAGCTTCTTAACTGTAAATATTTTCTAGTTTCTTTCCTCATCTAAGAAAAACTGAACATGTTAGAGTTGTGGACAAAACAAGACATCTTGGACTTTGAGAAACACTAAGCGACTAACTGATTAATCAAGAAAGTAACAAAGAAATTAACTGACAATACAAATCATTGCTAGGTGCAGCCCTAGTACTCAAATATCCTGTTTGGCAGCTGGCAAACAAGATTCTTATCTTGATTCAGAAATTTCCGCCCACACCACTCCAAGTTCTGAGATGTTTAAAGCCGTCTTCAACATGTAGGATGTTTCAGATCTCTCCATAGATTTTCAAAGATGTGTCACTTTATCAGCTTCAGCTTCTGTTTCTTAAATTAGTTAATGGTGGATTCTGACGTCTGCTTTGGATATCTGTCCTGTTATGACAAACTACAACACAGTCTCATCCAGAATGTGGTGATCTTTAGTTGTATTCTTGTGCAGTGTCACCTGCAGCTGCCACGTGATCTCAAAGCAGCATATTTCCACCTCTATGCTTATCGCATGGAAGGTTCCTTGTCCTCAAATGCTGCAAATGTTTTCCACAAATATACATTTGGTGATTATGGTCAGAGAGCTCAATTGAAACATCATCCAGCCACAGCATTGAGCCGCTTATCCATGTGCCTTTTTTTTTTTTTTTTTTAAATTTCAGGCACTGACTTTTCAAATGAGGTGGCAGTTGTGATTTAATGACTTGTCCGTGTAGACTCTGTCAGTAAAATGATGCATCTCCGCTCCTATAACAGCTAAACCTTCCTGCAGCTCCTCTGCCGTCATACAAGAGTTTTCATCTTTTTCTTCCTGCCCCGTTAATGGGCAGTTTTGGAAGTTTGTTGGCCTCTAAGATCTCATCTTACTTTCCACAGCTGCCCTTAAGTACATGTTAAATGACATTCGGACTTTGGACAATGCGTATTTACGTATTTTTATTTCAAAGACTGATGTCAAATTTACACAGGAGTGGAGAGTTGCTTGCTCTTGATCTTATGACATCCATGTTTTTGAGAAAGAAAGAAAGAAAGAAAGAAAGATTATTTATTACCTGACAAGCATCGACTCCTCCAGTCAGCACTCCGGCGCACAACATCCGAGACGTGAGTTGTCCTCCCATTAACGAGTCACATGTCTTCTGGTTGATGATTCGGACCTGAGCCTTCTGGAGGACACTCGCTGCAAATCCTGAACCACAAACAGAGTGGAGTTCAGCGTCACATTTATCAGTGGGTCTAAATGTCATGTCATCAAGTTGGACTCATATGGAGCTTTTAGTGACATTAAAACTATTCAATTAGTGCCAGGTCCAGTATAAAGTTGCACAGTGTGTATTAGCAACCACAGTCCCTAAACAAAACCACAAAGTGACCACCAAAGCCAGCTATGATCACTTTTAAACTTCAGTTCAAATACTCTCTCATCTACAATGTACAGTTCTGCCAGGAAATTCATCAAATCTAAGCCTAACACTTTAATATTTCATCAAAATCATATCTGATTTTAAGATTCCCCCAAAACAAACTGTTTCCTCAAACCTAATACTGTTAAAAAACATTACATTTTTCACTCATCTACATAACTGAGACACCATGACTGACTCAGCTGTGATCAACGAACATGCCACAAAAAATCCATCTGTTTAGTTGATTTTATAAATCTTGTAAATGTGGCGAAACTAATTATGCGTACTAAACCCTTTGTAATTAAGCCTCTGACTGCCCTAAAACTTCCAGTGGGATTGAAAAGCGTGTTATCTTTCAAAAAAGCCAAAATGACACCATTTATCAGAGCGAGAAAATACAAAAATAGACAGATTTATTCATTTTTCAGGTCCTTAATTCCTCATCTGTGATGTGTTGCTAATTCTAAGCTTATAATTATTATCATTAACATTTTATTCCACATGCCTACTTTAAAAATTGGCTATTTTCTCTGAATAGATTCTGTGAAAAACTAAAATTCTACACCCCTCAGTTCAACTGTGAAGCTGTTGGTTACTCAGCTGCAACCAACAGTCATGTGACAAAAATTGTGACACTTTTCAGCTGAACTTCAGGCTGTTTACTCAGAGCAGAAAGGAGACAAGTAAGGAAGCAAATAAAAATAAAAAAGTTAGTAGAATAACATGCAAATAGTACGTAGAAGGGCCATTATTTTTCCACTACTGGAAACATCTGTCTGCAATTGGAAATATGTTGTAGCTGAATGTTGATTCCAGATATTTTTAATTTTGTAAAAGAAATAGTCAAAGAAATTACACTATTGTTTTCTTGTCTGCCATTATAAATGTGCCAAACTGCACAGATAATATTTTTAAATTGTCTCTACTTCTAGCAATAGCTGTGCTGTTTCCATTCTGATAGCCCTGAATAAATCTGAGTAAAACAAAGTCAAGCAACAAACCAAACAACTAATAAACAAATTAATTACAGTGCATTGGAACTATAGAGTAATCTATAGTCTGTGTTTGCTTGTATTTCAATTAATTTCTGCTATTATCTAGACTTAATATTCAAACTCAAACTATGGCCTCAGCATTTCTTTAAAAAATAATAAAAAAAATTACAAAGCAAGTTGCTTAACTTGCTGCTTTTCTAATATTTTTATTTTTTACAAAACTCTTTTGTTATTGCATAAGAACAGCAGAACTGAGGAACTTAGTCCTTGTAATTATCTTTACTTCATTAATTAACCAAAACTAGTAAAAAGAAAAGCTGTTTGTATGTAATTGCACGTTCCTTATGGGTTTTAAATCTCAGTCTATTTAGTCCAGTCCTGATAAAACTTTTCTTTTTGCACAAAAATGTCTATTTTTCCATCATGTAAACTGCATGTACAATGTCTATCCATTGCTCAGTGAAGGGTGGTTCTACGTTTCACCATTTTGGCTTCAGCTTTCCTTAAAGATGCCTGAGTTTTAGCTTCTACAAGTGAGACGGTTTCCTGTTTTCACTCACCTCCCTCTCGAGTGGCGCCCCATCCCGTGACCCACACAGTGTCCCCAGCGGGGAAGCTGTGCTGTGCAGACGGCAGGCAGATGGGCTTGATGTAGTCGGAGTAGGTGACGGGACTGTCCAGCTCCATCAGGGCGATGTCGTTGTCGAACGTGAAGTCGTTGTAGTACGGGTGGGGGATGACCTGTTTCACGTTCCTCTTTACGACGTGACTTCCGAGCTTCTTTTGGGTGTGAAGACCCAGATAAGCTTCCCAGGTGCTCGGCTGCGAGTATCTGGGGAAACACACAACGAAACACAACACAAAGTTTAGTCTCAGTCTAGAATTAACAGGCGCATTTAGTAGCACAAGCATCATATGAGTAACTGAATGTTAAAAATGATTTATTAAAGGTTACGATTATTGTCTGACTGAAAAATCCAACTCTAAAATAATAATAAATCTAAACTAATTGGATTTTATTTATGACAGCTTTAATTTTTATTACTGTATTAGCAAAGAAAACATGATCTGAAACCTGCACTGAGGACCTGGAAGGGTTTTATGTTTCATTTTTAAACTATTCACGCACACATGCAAGCATTGTGTTGTTAGTATAAACAGAGGCTTCATGTTACGACGAGTTGCCAAACTACTGAACTGTGTTTCAGCAGCTTCGTGTTTCTTTTATTGGAGAATAACACCAGCAGGTTTTGCTCCATGTGTCTAAACACTACATTTAACTGCATTTATCACTATTCAAGGCCTTGAGGACAAAACAAAGGAGAAAATATTTGAAGTACGTGTTTATTCAGTATTTGGAAACAACTGTTATTTAGCTAAAGATTACTTCAAAGTAATTTGGACAGCATTAAATCTTTAACTCTAAAATGAAGGCATGTTAAAAGAAGAAAAAGCCATAATTAAGCATTTTTACCAGAACCGCAGACTTTGAAAAGAGAAAGAATCGGTTCATATTTAACTTTCAGACGGGACTTGAACTAATCATTTGCGACGTGTCAATATTTCATTAAAATCACTTTATTCTGCATCTTGTTTAAAAAAAAAATCACCAAAAATAGATCATTAGTTGTAACCAGATTCTGTAGAAAGTAAAAAAATTCTGAGCTTCTCAACACAACCGTGAAGCTTCCAGTGACTCAAATGTGAACAACAGTCATGTGACAAAAATTCAGGGAGTTTTCATCTGAACTGCAGGCAGTGTTTACACAGTGCAGAAAAGAGACAAGTATGGACACTAAACAATCTATAGTATGCAGAGTGACAACTTTTCCCCGTGTATAAACACCTGTGGGTACTTAGGAAAATGTTAAATAGTTTGAATTCTAGGATTTTCTATTTTTTGTAAAATAAATACTTAAAGAAATTCAAAGTTTGGTTTTTCTTTCTTCTCTTTTTTTGATTTATGGCATTCTAAAAATATCACAGTGCAAAAAAGGCACATCATTTTATTCTTCATGCCTTATGTAAAAATTAGGCATTTGCTTTAAAAAGATTCAGTAAAAAACAAAAAAATTCTGCACTCTTTGATGCAGCTGTGAAGCCATTAGTGACTCAGCTGTGACTAACAGTTATGTGACAAAAATTCTGAGATTTCTAGATTAACTGAGTTGAGTGTTTGTTCAGAGTGAACAAATATGGAAACAAATTAAATGTCTATAGTATGTAGAGGAAGCAAAAAATTTTTCCAGTTCCAGTGTCAGTGTCATGTGGATTCCATGTTTTTTCTCTCTCAAATTATGCAAAATAAGGAATCAAAAATAATTCAACTTTCATTTTTTCTTTTACATGTTTTAGGGCTAATTGTGCTGTTTCCATAGAGGTGCAGGACTTTATATTACAATGAAAAATGAAACAAAAATTGCTCAGAAACTGCTTGGGGTTTAAAGGTTTAAACTACATTGATTGGATAAGCAGAGAATTAACAGCTGGTGTCCCTCTCTATAATGATAAAGGACAGTGGAAGAATTAAAATAAATCCAGGTGCAGACATAGAAGGTGGGACATAAAAGCAAAAAGCTTTTATTTTAGTGGACTATAGTCATAAACACACCAACGTGTCAGCTTGTGCCTTCTTCAGTGCTCATTTCTGTCTTTTTTTGTGTCTGTCCCACTAAAATTACGTCCTTTCACTTTTGAAACTCACATTAAAAAAAGAACTGTAATGCGAGTCTACCGTTGAACTCATTTCCATTCATTTGGAAAACCTGTTAAATACATGATATGAAAGGATCCCAGGAAATCAGAAAACGGGTGAGCAGCAAATCCATCTTAGTAGGACTTGGATATTTTGATAGAATGTGATCATTGTGTCGACAAAAAGACAAAACAGTGAGAATAGCAAGAAAAGAAAGAAGTTTGTACCTCGTTCTGCCGTCGTCCTGCACACAGTGGGCAGCAGTGACGAGCCATTTGGGACTGATGATGGTCGCTCCGCACACGTGGGCGAAGTTCTTGACGTGGAGGCTGACCTGCCAGGGAAACTCTCCTTCCAGCGCGTCCTGACCGCCGACGATGCGCGACGACTTGAACATGCTCCTCCCGCAGTCTGTAGTAAACAACGAAACAGTCACAGGTTTGGCTTGTCGCTGCTTGTTTTAGTGCCTGAAGTGGGTGTAAGTTCACAGCTGTTTCGGATGAAGATAATGACTAGTTTTTCCAGTCTGATCTGAGCTTTCTGTTTGTGACGTACCGCAGTTTTCCTCGTCGGATCCGTCGTCGCAGTCCCGCACGCCGTCGCACTCCGGGTTCACTTTACTGATGCATTTGTTGTTCTTACATTTGAACGTGAGGTCAGTGCAGCTCACACTAGAGCCTGAGGAGGGAGGAGAAGAATAATTATTACATCTAAAGCTGCGAAACCTGCATGAATCGCTGCAGCATGGATAGAAAAAGACTAATTCTAACATTAAGTATGAGGTTGCAAAAACATAACATTGTGTAATGCTGTTTAACTGAGTAGAAAAAGCTGCATTTTTATTAGAAAAGAATTGTTTTTGACTTCTTGTTGGCTAAATAACTACAACGACTGCATATTTCATATTTTTGCCTGAATTGAAGGATGTTGTGCCGCCCTCTCAAACATGTTAGGATTCATTTAGAGTCATGTTTGTTTGTCTTTAAGCTCTATACCATATATCTGGGTTTAAGCTGCTAAATGCACTTTCTTTAAAACTAGCTGCTAATTCCTGCTATAGAACTCAAAACTGATTAAAGCCTAAATATGAACCAAAACAATAAATGTGTAATTTAAAAAATAAAATGTCTAACTGAAGGTAAAAAGCTTGAAAGAGCCTCAGAGTTGGTGGATTTTTGCTGCATTTTTACCACAAGTCACCACTTTTCTTTCTTTTTGTGCATCGTGATTTGATAATTAATTTCTAGAAAAATAAAATATACCCTCTAAATTGCTTGAAATAGCTAGCAGCAATTTCAATTTAGGCTTCGGATGGAATTGTTCGACTTCACTGGTGACTTATTCTGCTTGTTCTGAGAGAAATCAGAATTTTCCAAGCTGAAACAATTTGTGCAGTTTAGCAGAAATCCAGTCTTACCTCCGCTTCCTCCACAGTCGAGCTCATCTGATCCGTCCCCGCAGTCGTCCCTGCCGTCGCACTTCTTCTTCTCAGAAACACATTTGTCATTCTTACACGTGAACGCTCCGGATCCACACCCACCTGAGAAAGAAAAGAAACAGGTTAGAGAAGCAAACACAAACCAGTAAATACGGCAAAATTCGTCAGAGCAAACAAGCCTCACAGTTCATCTCGTCTGTTCGGTCTCCGCAGTCGTCCACGCCGTCACACAGCCAGAACTGCGGCTTACACAATCCATTCTTACAACTGATATCATTAGTGTTGCACTCTGGAGGGAAAACAGTTGAATAAGTCTGATTATTATGGATCTAACTCATTGTAAAGACAAGGACAGTGGTTTAAAAAGTGGTTAAACCTCTGAACTCCAAGCAGAGGGCGATTTTTATAAAGTCCTGCACCTCTATGGAAACAGAAAAACCATGGCTAGAAGTAGAGAGACCTCAGAAATGTCTTTTGTGCAGCAAAACACAGACATATTGCAATAAATCACAAAAAAAGAAAACAAAAGCTGAATTTCTATACTGATGTTTTTTTCAAAAAAATTTGGAAAATGTAGAATAACATTTTTCTGAGTGCTGACAGGTGCTGCCAATACTGGAAAAAAAACGGTGACTACACATATTACTAATATTTTACTACTTATTTGACTAAATTATTGTTAATATTTAGCTATTTTTTTATCTTGTTTCTGTACTTGTTTCCTGTCTGCATCTGCTCTGAGTAAACACTGCCTGCTGTTCAGCCCAATTCAGTGGAAAAGTCTCACAATTTTGGAATATTTATAGTTTGTTTTGAATTTCTTTGAATCTTTATGTTACAAAATTAAAAAAAAAAAAAAAAAAAGCTGTAATCAATGTGCACAACACTTTTTGTGTTACCAGTGACAGAAACAAAATATTGGCTTTATGACATTACAGATATTCTACTATTCACATTTTAAATGTGTTTCTAAACTTGTAAACACAGCCTGCAGTTCAGCTAAAAAATCCCAGAATTTTGGAATATTTGTTAAATTGTTTGAATTTCTTTCAATATTTATGCCACCACAAAAGTGCTACCAATACTGGATAAAATAGTGTTTCTATAATAGTACAGATATTCTATTATCTACATCTTTAATTTGTTTCCATACTTGTAAACACAGCCTGCAGCTGAAAAATCCTGAAAAACTGTTGGTCACATCTGAATCATAAATGGCTTCATGTATGTGCTGGGAAATACAGAATTTTTTGTTTTTTACCGAATGAAAGTAGTACAAATGGTTTATTTTTGACAAACTATTTCATGCTAAGATTTGGCTACAAAAAATACATTATAGATGCGTAGTTCAAAGACAGTTGGAAAGTTAATAATCTAATTATTCATTCTATTTTTTCAGTTTCTAGCTCTGATAAATGCTGCAAATTGGGAAGTTTTTAAAAGATAACATTCCTTTAAAACTCTGCAGTGGGTTTTTGGACTTCAGAGGGTTAAAAATGAAAGTCTGAGTTTGATGTAAGTAAATATTACTTACTGCAGTTCAGCTCGTCTGACATGTCTCCACAGTCATTCCAGCCGTCACACTTGAGCTCATTTCTAATGCAGCGCTGATTCCTGCACTGGAACTGCTTTGGGCAAGCTGTGGGTGACGACGGGATTAACATGAGAAACACTTTCCTGATGTTGGGAAATAATCAGAAAGAACCTGGGTCTCTTACGGTCTTTGACGTCGATGGCCTCAAACTGAGCATCGAACCCTCGGTCCACGTAGGAGGCGTCCGAGTAGAACATCACGTTCATTTTGTTGTCGTTGCTGGTTGCTGTCACTGTTCCTTCGGGTTCTTCTCCACAAAATCTGAGGATGAGATGTACCGTACAAGCTCACATCAGCTCTGCTATGTGGTCTCTATCTGTGTTTTTGTATTTAAATGCATGAACAAAAACATGAACTCACTTCTTTCCGTTGATTTCCACGTAATCTTTGCGACAGTCCTTCGCGTTTTTCTGCCCGGGCTCGGACAGGAGGAACTTTTTGAACGTCACCTTCACCGCCTTACCAGCAGGAACCTAATGTTTCAAAGAGATGAGTTAAACTACACGAGAACCAACAGAGAAAAGAAATATGTCAGAAACCTGATAATGTGTTTGATTAGGAACCGACATCTCACCTGGATCGACCACTGACACGATGCTAAGGGAGGAAAGTAATTTGGGAAGTTTGGAGAAGTGAAGGTGCCCTTGTCGCCCGTCAGCTGGCCACCACATGTCGTCCCTGTTAAAAAATTTAAAAAAAATTACACGTTTGAAAGGCATATCTTTTAAAAATCAGCAAAATTAAAGCATTTGTCAAAGGCATAAACTGTTAAGACTGAAAGAAGTGTCAGATTTTTAACTTTATGATGAACAAATCTTAGCTTATAACTGTAATATTTTATCAAAATCAACTTATTCTATCTATCATTTAAAGATTAATCACAAACAAACCGTTTGCTCTAACTAGATTCTGCAAAAAACTAAAAATTCTGTGCTCATAGGTTAAATTAAAAAGCCATTAGTGATTCAGCTGAAACAAACAATTAAATTACAAAAATTCTGAGATTTTTCAGCTGATATGTATGGCTATTTCATGAAAATCACTTTTTTCCTCATGCCTCATTTAAAAATTAGACATTTAATTTAAAAAGATTCAGTAAAAAATAAAAAATTCTGCACTCCTCGATGCAACTGTGAATCCATGAGTGAATCAGCTGCGACCAACAGTTATGTGGCAAAAATTCCGGGATGTCTGGATAAACTGAGTTGAGTGTTTACTCAGAGTGAACAAGTATGGAAACAAATTAAAAATGTCTATAGTATGTGGAGGCTCAGTTTCCTCCAGTGTTGGTAACATCCATGAAAATATTGTGCATGTGGATTCCAGGTTTTATCAAATTCTGCAAAATAAGGAATCAAAATAATTCAACTTTTGTTTTTTCTTTTTTCTGTTGTATGGCTTTATAACTGAAAAAAAAAAATCTGAGTTCTCTCTACTTCTAATCATGGTGGTTCTGTTTCCATAGAGGTTCAGGGCTTTATGTTGAAGTAAAAAATAAGCCTAAACATTATTTCCTACCTTTACTTCCCCGTCGAACTTGTGAAACTTGAGCTCGAAATCCGGGGTAGTTGTGTTCTTCGTTCGTGGCCATCGTCACCAGCATGACGTTACCAGACGACAGGAAGGTGAGCGGCTCGCTGGGGGAGTAATATCCACACAACCTGGAGAAAACAGACGGCAGAAACTCACTTTATCCATTGTTTAATGACTCGTATAGCAGGATGACATTTCTGAAGAAACTGTACATTCAGCAGCCTTTCTCATTTAGCTGGTGTGATGCAATTTTACTTAACTTGCATATTTACAAAAACTATTTTGAGCAAGATCGAGTGCCATTTTTGAGTGTTTTCCTGTTGAATCAAGAATGAAAATAGTGACTGAATCTTAATTTTTAACTTCGTCCCACACAAAAAACATCACACTTTACTGATCAAATCCGCTCCATCACAAAACAGCCATCATGTGGTGTCAATTTTGGTCACATGTATGCAAAATTTTTAGACAGGAAATAATAGAATTTTCAGATTTTGGAGTGAAAATAACAAAATATAACCCCTGCAGCAAAATGACCTAAAAATTAGCTTTACTTCAAATGTCAAACCACTTTTACCTTTCATTTTATACCTTAAAAAACATACAAAAAAAGGCCATAAATTTGCACATTTGAGCATCCTGCTGAATCCGTACTTAATAAAGAAAGGCTCACTTTTTAATGTCTGTTTTAGTTTAGTGTTTGGCGGTTGTATTTCCTGATTTTCACAGTCATTTATGTCTTCAGAGCAAGAATGCCACTAATAACTTCATCATACATGCATGAAAGCTTTCTGGCGACATGTTCTTATGTTTTCAGCTGAGGTGCCTCCAGGTTTGGATTAAATGCTTTCATTCTAGATCAGGTTTAATCCAGGCAACGTTGCTCAGCCACAGCTCTTCATACAGTAGCATCAGAATCCCAGCGTCTGACCAGCAGAGGGCCTTACATGCAAGATTCATCCAAATCTGGATCATGCACAGAGCTCTGGACTGATGCTTCAAACTCACTCTTCCATGACTCGGCTCTCGATGGCCACCAGAGAGTCGTAGATTTTCACAAAGTCGTTCTTGCAGTCCTCCTCCAGATTCACGGAGTCGAAGTCGAGCTTGATGACGTAGCCGGGGTCGGCCCTCAGCTGCCACTGCATGAAGGTGTTCGGGGTATACGGACTGTTGGGGAATCCGGGCGACTGGATCTGACCGATGTGGTTGGACCTTGTGTGCTCTGCAAACCTGAGGTGCTCTGAAACAGAAACAGTGACGTTCAGTGGAATTTAGCGTCACCGTCACACGTGTTGGCAGACACAAACTGGTGACAAATTAAAGGAAAACCCTGCAGAAAGTGTCTCATAAAGCTGCTGGACTTTGGTGTGCTCCATTTAATGCGGTTACACCATATTATCCACTTATAATTGCTATTTTTGCTTCATTTTTTTTTTCAATTTTCTAAATGTGGTGAAACTAAATAAGCTTACTAAGTTCTTCCTCAGTAACCCTTTGAACTCCAAAATCTGCCAGCACGTTTAAAAGCCTTGCTATCTTTAAATAATGGCAAAATTACAACACTTATCTGAGCCAGAATCTGAAAAAACAAGTAGAAGCATCCAATTATCAACTTCTAAAAGTCCTTAACTACTCATCTGTGATGCAATGATATAGGAAAACGTAATCAAATCTAAGCTCAAAATCTAATTATTCCACAAAATAATTTTATTCTACATGCCTCATTTAAAAATTGGCCATTTGATGTGAATAGATTCTACAAAAAACTAAAAATTCTGCACTCCTCGATGCAACTGTGAAGACATAAGTGATTCCAGTATGACCAACAGTTATGTTGCAAAAATTCAGGGACTTTTCCGCTGAACTGCACGCTGGTGTTGAATTAAAACTGTAATTAACGAAAGATTTATAGTATGTAGAGTCACCAGTATTGGTAACACCTGTGTATATGTTGTTTTCATCGAGGTGCAGGACTTCATTTTACAGTGAAAATTTAGTCCAAAGTGAGCAAAAATGTGACAGGAGAAAAAAAAAGGCCCAGAAACTGCTCAGAGTTGAGGGGTAACACATAAAATACTAGACAGCCCAGTTATTATGCCACTTAGGAGACTATTTTCTGAAGAATATTAAAAAAATACATACATTTTTGAGTAGAAATATAAGTTTCAAACTGAGCACTTACTCTGGAACGCTGTTGAAAACAAGCGATCATCGAGTGCTGTGAGATGAAACAGAGATGTGGTGAAAACGAGGATGAGCAAAAGAATAAAGAACAACCAAAAATGCTCAAAATCAGATTAAAGCAAAACAGCATGACTGAGATTTAACAGTCTCCACCTGAAGACACGACGTCTGCAAACAGCAGAGCGTTTCCGGTTCTGGTCGGGGATCGCTGCTGTTTGTCCACCAGTTTGTCCATCGTAGACATGATGTTGTCGACGGCTGCTTCCTGTCCGGCAGGAACGCTGAACTCAGACAGGTAGTAGGCGATGACGCTGCCTTCACTGGGAGCAAAGAAAAACGGAAAAAAACAGCATAAACACATCGCCACTGTGTTCAGAACAAGCTCAGACAAACATGTGGGATTTAAAGAACTTATTGGTTTTATGTTTTACTGCTTTGTTCTGATAAAGCAGCTCCAATAATTTAGATATTTGGGAAGTTTTTCTTTTTATATTTTTTTATTTAATAATTAATTCTGAGGTTGACTATTTAATTTTTTTTCCACATTGCATCTTGATACAACATGATTACATAACTTTTAGGGCATCAAAATAACCAAAAAAAAAAACAGTTAAAAAAACACATTTTAACACATATTTTAACAACAGGAATTTTAATTTAGTAGCAAAATGTGTTTTTAAAATTGTAATACTAATACATTCAGAATACATCTATGCCAAAAACAACATTTCAGAAAAATAATAAAAAAGAAAACTTTACTGGTTTTACGTTAAACACTGTAAACTGGCAGCTGCAAAAATGCTCTTAGAATGTTGATTATCTTATTTTTAGACTTCAAATTGCCCTATAGCATTTATATTTCATCCTCACACAACAAAATGAACTAAAATGCTGCATAACTTTTCAGGCACAGAAAAAGACAAAAATATTTACATTCAAAATTTTGCTGTTCTACAACAGAAAGTCAAATTTAGTAGTAAAATGTGTTTTAAATGTTTGTGCTATTAGATCTAAAGTACATCCACATCAAAAACAACCACCTGTCCTTGGTGGAAGTCATAATAAAAAGGAAAACTTAATTGGTTTTATGTTAAAAACTGTAAACTGGCAGTTGTAATAAACAGTCTTAGTTGACTAAAGCAGCTAGAATAATTTAAATTCTAATAATTTTCTGTGTGATTTTTATTTCTCAAATCATCTTTGTGTTGATTATCTGATTTTTCTGCTTCAAATTGCATTCTTGCATTTATATTTCATCCTCATACAACAAATGTTGTGAATGAGTCACATAACTTTCAAGGGATGAATAAAAATAAAGATACCTGCATTAAAAATCTGCCTTACCTGAAAGCCTGAATAGTAGAACCGACGTAGTATTTGGCCAGCTGTGGACTTTTGGAGTAGATGCCTTTAAGCTGAAAGAGACGAGAGAAAAATCACAGCAGGACGTGAGAGAAGCTGCTTGAAAACACGGAAAAAACAAACGGTGGAGGAAACCTGAGCTGCTGACTCACCTGAGCAGTCACCTGCTTGGCCAGAGCCTTGAACTCGGAGCTGTTGGAGTTCTCGTAGGCATCTTCGAACGCCTGGTTGGTGATCCGCATGGAGCCGCTGTACATCTTCTTCACCCGGATATCTTTACGAACTTTAGGAATCACACAGACAAAACTGAATCTACTGCATCAGAGTTCAGTTTACTTGATTTTCTGTTATATAAACTGTTACTGCTGTGGTTTTTCATCTCATTTTGCCTTTTTTAACTTCTTTAAAAAGTTTTTTTAGTTTCTCAGGTGTCTTATTTCACTCAAATGATGCTTTTATTCTCTCTTCAAGGTTTCATTCGCAAATAAACAAACTGTATAAAAGGTGCATTCAGGTACAGCTTGCTTATGAAGATTTCATGACTTCTCAAAAACATTTGTGCTCATACACTTTTAGAATTTCATCAAAAGACAATTAAAGTTGACAAAATTCATCAACAAGCTTCGGTAAAATACAGAAAAAAGCCAATTAGTCAAAGTCGAGCTTTACTGTCAATGCTTCAATGTGTACATGACATAACAAGAATAGAAATTACTCTCTTTTCATGCAACAGTAGACATTAAATAAACATTTATAGTGTACAAAATAAGATTTAAAAATGCAAAAACTATGCAAATTAAGAACTAGAAAGCAAGAAATCAGGTAAACTAAGAACAAAGGAAGCAAAAATACAACAACAACTACGGACTAAGAGGAGCAGAACTGAGTGAAATGTAAACATGACAAAGTGGTGGAATATTCAGAACAGTGCAAATGAGTCCAAGTAGAGCAAACATGCTTGATAGTATGTGGTACCAAGAACTGTTTCGAGAAATGTTTCTGAACAAATGTGCAAAAGTGAGTTTTTGGAACATTTTCTCTTCAACATTGTTCAACTTTTACTTTAAATGGGAGTTTTTTGGTGCACTTTTGATAGAATTTCAACAAATTCCAGCAAATTATGGATTGCAAGGACCAACACATACAGACTTCATAATACGTATTTAGGACATATATCAACATCCACATAATCATCTATGCAAGCTGATATAATGATGCAAACTTTGGTCTTTTAAGGTGTGAAACATGAGGTTGCATACTGTTGAGCAGTTGGAAAACTTGTATTTACAGTAAAAGCCTTTTTTTCCAATCCTGTGTTGCTCGTTGCATGTATCCTAACACTCAAGAACTAAATGCAAGTCTCCTGAAAACAACTCAAGGCAATCAAATTAAAATGCATTTATTTCACAATGTGTTAAAAACACTTCGTGACCAAACACTTTTGATATGTTCCGCTAACGTGCAAATATGGATTATAATATGGAAAAAACAAATATTAAAATGAAAGAAAAAAGTAGAGATAATTAATTTATAGATATTATGTATATACACATTATAGATATATAGGTGTTTAATATTACTTTATATTTATTGGTAGAGATTTAATGAAACAATTTTTACATTATTCATTTTCCTTCCTTTTAAATTAATTTCAGTATTTTTTATTGGATGATGTATTTTTTTTCTTGCTTTTTTGAAATATAATTTTTACATTATTTTCTTTCTATAATTATATTTTTGATAAAGAGTGACCCTCTCATACAACTCATTAGTGTAACACACTGTAGGTGTGTAAGTTATTGCTAAAAAAAAATTTAACTGAAAATGACAGCAAGTCATTTCCAGTACATACATGTGTGAAATATTTTAATTAAATTTTTGCATTAACCCTGCATGTGTGCATTGGATTGTTTTTTATTTAGACTTGCATTCTGAATTTTAAACCCATGCAAGGAGCCTTTAAACAAGGAATAAACACAGTATATTATCTATTATCATATGTATTATGTACACGACCGTTCAAAAGTTGGTTTCAATCAGAAATGTCCTTATTTTTGAAAGAAAAGGATTTTTTTCAATAAAGATGACATTAAATGAATCAGAAATACAATCTAGACATTGTTAATGTAGTAAATGACTATTCTAGCTGGAAACAGCTGATTTTTAATGGAATATCTCCATAGAGGTACAGAGGAACATTTCCAGCAACCATCACTCCTGTGTTCTAATGCTACATTGTGTTAGCTAATGGTATTGAAAGGCTCATTGATGATTAGAAAACCCTTGTGCAGTTATGTTAACACATGAATGAAAGTGTGAGTTTTTATGGAAAAAATGAAAGTGTCTGGGTGACCCCAAACTTTTGAAAGGTGGTGTATATATCCACAGAGTGCTTGTCTGTGATCATTAAAAAAGACTTAGCTCAGTTTGCACCTGTGTACATTGTTCATCCGTATTAGCACTAATATGTCACAAAGTTGTGTTTTTTAATTTTTTTTTAATTCTATTTTCTATTCTTATTATCTTACTTGTTCTATATTTGTATATATATATATATATATATATATATATATATATATATATATATATATATATATAAAAATAATTTTTAAAAAAATTTTTATTTATTTATTTATTTATCCCTATTTCTTTTATTTATGTAAGCTATCTTTAATTTCTTACGCTATTGTTAACTGCCTGCTCTACGTGCCTTTTTAAATAAAAATAAAATAAAGTTCTCTGAATCTTCTACACCATTGTTTTTTTACTTTGCTTTTGTGACATTTCTTCATATTTATCCATTCACTGAGCATATGCTATGTTATGAATATAATTAAGCTACTTACAGTGGAAATGCCAGACCAGCAGTCCGGTCATTAGTGCAACAACAGCAGCAAAGACCACCACACCGATCACAGCCCCGACTTTTCCTGGACCTTTTTTCTTCTCGAGCTTCTTGTTGTCTGACGCCGGCAGGAACTGGACTGATGTGTCCCAGTCTTTATCCTGGAAGACAAAATATATGAATAAAAAAAAAGAGCTAAATACATAAAACTGAAGGCCTGAATCGAGCTGAGGCCACAACTTCCAACTAAGGAGGATGAAAGCATCTGAGGACACTGGTGCTCCTTTATTGACACAGTTAATTTTGTTTGTGTTTTTCAGAAGGAGATTAAGAGTTTCTATTTTTTGTCTGCAGATAATCAGCTGGAGATAAGAGGCGGCGGCGGGCTGCAGGTAGATACTTGTGCGTTTCAGGAATGTCGAAGCCTGCGGTGACCTACAAAGGCAGGAAGTGTGCGACATTCTTCCAAAATGTGACATAATGCCCAATCTTGTGGGAATCTGCTCAAAATTAACTGCACAAAAATGTCATTAAAGATCTGCTCGTAAAAGAACAGAAGTTTCAGTGTCTCGTAGCGATCTGGAAGGAAACTTTAGTCGTGAGTCACGTCCCTGTGGTTACCTGTGAGAGTCGGGGGAGGGAGGACAAAGGTTTCACCCTATAAAATCCAGTCAAACCTGCTGGGAGCAGAAAAAAACCACCAACACACACAACAAGTTTCTGTGAGGCAGCCAAGGGTAGCATTTAGAAACAGGTCCACTGCTCCACAAAGCATTCAAAAACACTAACTTTGCACAAGGAAAAGATCACCTGCAGTGCAAAACTTTTCCACCGTAAGCTGCTTTATTAACTAAATGTCTTTCTGCTTGTTTAACCCAGATACCGAATGACAACACTGAACCGCGCTTTACTCACAAGCGCACATGAAAATGCACCATTTTTACTTTTGTCATATTAAAATTATTATTTTCAGAGCTTGTTATGTGATAAAGATGGGTCCAAAATATCTTATTATCAAGGTTTTTACACAATAGATTTTGAATATCTCCGTTTACTGATGAAGAAATCAGAAAATACCATCAATGGTCTGAAAAAAATGGAATTAGATAATGTTTTAAGGAATAACGTACCCTATAAATCAGACTGTGAATGATATAAGAACAATCTCTTGTGTAAAATAAACCGTTGAAGTGGAGATTTTGGACTCAGACTTTAAGAAAAGAATTTGCTTGTTTTGTAAAATTACATTTTTTTAAATTGAAAACCACTATTTACTGCCAAAATTTTTTTTCTGCCAATCTGTCATTTTTTGTTCATGTAAAATAGACAAAATGTAATAAATAAACACCTAAATGGGAATTTATTTCCACTTGTCTGAAGGAAGACACTTTACTGAAGTAAAATCTCTTATTTTGTAAATCTACTGTCTCACATTTTTTTCTAAGCATCAATTTAGCATAATTCATAATGAAAAAACATCAACTTAAGCACCATTATTTGCGCACAATAGATGTTCCCTTCAGTTTTTCTGTGTTTATTACAAGCATTTGCTGCCTGAGATGTTTTTAAAATAAAAAAATTTACAGTCTAAATTAAGACAGAAAGAAAACACGTCTACTTACTAACAGGAAGAAGTTTTCTCTGCAGCGAATAATCCAAATAATATTCACTTTTTATGAAGCCAAGAAGTGAAGTAATTCTTGCACATGGTTTAATCAGCATCCTAATGATAAGAAAAATCTCTTATATAAGCCTTTAACTGCAATTTACTGATTATTCTTGGACTGTAAAGATAATATTCTCAAAAATGACATTTTCACAAAACGTGCACAGAAAAACAACTTTCCTCCTCACATCTGCTCTGTTATGCACCTGGAGGTCAAATCCTCTGAGGCTGAAGGACGTTTTTCTTTGACATAGCGCCTCGTTTTTATCCCCACACTAGGATGCTGTGGAGAAATATCTACTGAATGTTACTTTACAGAAGAGAAGGAAGGGAACAAGTTGCAACAAGGTGAAGGGAACTGGAGGAATTCAGGCGGCAATGTGTTTTCTCAGGAGCTACTTTCATGTTTTCATGTCAGATATCCACATTTGAAAAGATTCGGAAGCATTATGCAACATTTTCTGCAAGTAAAAAGGCGGAAAAATCAACTTTGAATTGGAAATCAGTGGCTCTGGACACATCCTGTGACTCAGTTTAACTTGTCTGGATGCAGATAACAAATACTGGAAACTGTGCAGCCTCAAAACCAGCCTTGAGGATGTAAAAGTTTAGCCGAGAAGTGCCAAAATCAGCTTCTAATCTAAACACAACCAGACACTTGGCAGAGAAATAAGTGCTGGATTCCTGCTTCACTTGTTTATCTTTACGCAAAGCAGAGTGATGGTGGTAAAAGAAACAAAGCAGATACTGAGCCTGCAGACAAACACAAACCTGTCAGCAGTATCTTGAACATATATGTGGAATGAAAACTCAGAACACCTGTCTCTCTGTGTGTGTTCATTCACCTGTAACACTTTCTAACCCACATTTACGCAACAGAGTCAGAAAAAAAAGAGGTGAAATCAAACACTTAACCAGAATAAATCCACCATCTCACCTGATTTGGGGTGTATCTGAGTCCACTGTTCATGTAATCCATCAGGAATCCGGATTAAAGATAAAATAAAACCGCCTGACCCACTTTTCCTCTCCTGGTTAATTTCCCTGAACGCACCACAGGATCCTTCCGAGGCGAAGCTGCAGGCCGGAGGTGCGTCTTTGTCAAAAAATAAAAAATAAAAAATCCACTTGCGAGTGATAAAAAAAAAAAGAAAGAAAAGGCCTTTGAAAAAGGTCGAGATGCTCACAAATGTCTCCTGAGAGGAATGTGTGTGACACCGACGGAGATAGAAGCAGAAACGCAGGAACAGAAAGTCTCTTTCCGGGAGCTTCGGGTTTCTGAGGGCGAGGCTCCGCCCACCTGCGCACCTGTGAGCTTCCTGTTTACCTGCACAGGTGAGAGCAGCAGCAGAATGTTGGATTCTGGGTAAAATCTAACTACTTACACCAACCTTCTTCTTATTCTGCTCACAGTTTTAGTATAATTAAAACAGAAAACAATGGTTTTATGTAGTCCAGTGCTGATTTGGTGACAGTTTCATGTGACTTATTTTTAGTATCAGTCATGTGATGCCAGGTACCTGAACCGAAGATGACTCACCTGTGTTGACTCACCACGTTTCATACTATCTATGAAATGAGCCATAGGTTTCATGTTGACAAACCTCGGTCTTCCCCCAAAACACATAAAGTGGCGACAAAATGAATCAATATTTCCATTTTGTATATAGTTCTCAACCTACTAAACACAAGTGGAGGTATATCACTATTTATTCTGGACAAAAAACAGGATAATCTTTACAAATATTACTAAAAAGTTTAATTAATGAGGCTGATGATGCAGCACACGTCCCTTAAATAATATAGAGTTGAATCAATTGGCTGATTAACTGATAATTAGAAAATGATTCTATTTTATTAATCAATTACAGCCATGTTTATGAAAAAAAAAACTTTTTAAAATGCATATTCCAGTGCGTCTCAAAAAATGGGAATATTGTGAAAAAATTTAATATTTTTCAAAGTGAAAATTTTATATATTCGTAACTTACTAAAGGAAACAGATCAAGACTTTTTGGCTTTATTTGAGAGGTTGGATATTTCTGTATTGTGATCAATTTTAGCAAATGTTATATTTTCATTTAGGATTTTGGAATATTTGGATTTTGGGTTTTCATGAGCATTAAGCCCAAATCATCAAAATAAAAACAAATAAGTTTGAAATATTTCACTTTAGGTGTAACAAATATAGACTATATGAAAATTTACCTTTTTCAAATGAAATTGCAACATTATTCCAATTTTCTGAGATACAATAGTATTTACTGGTTATTAAACTAAATCTGTTCTGGTTCTTTTCTCTCAACCACAAAAAATATTTGTCACCTCCGGCTTTGGAAGATGTCAGGTGAGACTTGTTGAGAAACATGGAGGTATGGAGGTAATTCTCCGATAGTTAATTAATTAATTTGATTGATTTAGGAGGTTACTGGCCCTAGGATTCCAGACTCTACAGGTGAATAGAGTAAAATTATGTATGATACTTCCCCAACTGCTTACTTACACAAAGACAATCACTCTTTGTATCAAAACTTCTGTGAGATTTTATTATTTATAAAAATATCTGCTAATCTGTATTAACTTTCAGAATAGAAATCTGAACATTGGATAAAGCCACATCCAAAATTTCTTGCTTCAGTGGTAGAGTAGATTTTAGATATCACTATTCATCATTAAAAAAAAAAAAACAGGAAAATACTATCAACAGCCTGAAAAAACATGATTTTTTAAAACCACGTTTTAAGGAATAAAATGTTTTATAAATCAGACTGTGAATGATATATGGACAAAATCTGTAAAAAGTAAAATTCTGGCTCAGAGATGAAGAAAAAAGATACTCGTTTTGTAAAATGACATACATTTTTACCTGAAAGCATTATTTACCAGTTGAAAAAACAAAACACCAGTAGGTATCGTTATGAAACTAACAATGTTTTTTCCCATTTCACGTTTTCTGATTTTATTTATTTTTTGTATAAATAAAAGCTCAATCAATATCTGTCCATTTTAATTAATGTAAAATAGAAAAATTATATAATAAAATAAACACCTGAATGGGAGTTTCTTTCCAGTTGTAGAAGCAATATACATTTTTTTTTACCTGTACTGACTGACCTTTAGATAAGTTGTTCTTGTACTTTTTTTCCTAATTAAAATAATTGTCAGCTGAAGCCCTATTATGTACTGCTCATGCCAATAATTTAAAGGCAATATCCATCCATCCATCCATCCATCCGTCCCTCCATCCATTAAAAAACCGACACGTCCATCTGTAAGTTGTGAGTTTATTGATGTGTATCCCCCTTGTAACCATAAATCTGTTTCCACTGGTGTCAATCAAATGTTTTAAATCACTAATATGTATATTATATTAGTTCCCCTCCCACAATCAAGCAGGCAGTTACAAGATCGAAGCTGTTTGGGTGCATAGTGAGACAGTCACATACAGAGATACTGTCACAGGAAGAGAAAAAATAGAAAACAAGAAAACAAACTTAAAAATATATATCATATCATTTCATAGAAGAACAATGCACACCACAGGTAATCCTCTGGAAAAAAGCCATGATTGCAACATCAACTATACAGGCATACAAAGACGATACTAAGATAGAGAGAGAGAGAGAGAAAGGGGGATTCTAGGACTCAGTTTACTTGTTTGTGTCGTTCTCTACCTGTAAAAATACACAAGTTTTGCTTATTTTTTAATGCAGAAACCAGCTCTCCAAGCCGTGTCTTTCTGTGTGTCTCTGTCTGCCTGCACAGCCCTCCAGCTCCAAAGTGTCTTCGGGTGGCTTAGATCCAGGGCCGGCCCGAGGTTTTCTGTCCAAATCCACATGGAAAATTTGTCACAATTCCCAGGAATCCCAGGAATAGTTTCATTGCTGACCAAAATGACCTGTTCCAATCTTCAAATGTGGCATATTTGGGTTTCTAGTGACCTCAGAATCAGCTCTTAATTTGTGCGTACTTTTCTATTTGTGCCTCCGGGCCGGCCCCGTTTTGCTTCATCTGCACTCTCCGACCAGCTAAAAAACCAGCTGTAATGTGTGTACATAATCCCCTGTTAATTTACTGCTACGTTTCTTTTTGCTGCAGGTAATTTGTGCAAAGAAATATCAAACAAACCCCCCCAAAAAAACACACTTCATTGGCCGTTGAAGCCTCAAGGGAACCTGCCAGATACATAGTATGGAAAGAAAAGCTTCCACGATACATTCAACTATGTAACACGCGTCAATAAGTAATATTATTTAATCCACTGGTTTTATATAGCTTCCCTACTGATAAAAAGGTTGTGTTTGTGTGTGTAGGAGGGGATATAGCATCACATTCACTTATTGAGGGTTCAGAGTAGGTTTTCGTGTGTCGTGTTTGAGCTGGGAGGGCCTGTGCACACCTGTCCGACAGCTAAAGAACCCAAAACCAACAATCTTCCCTGGGAAAAAAGGTGGAATAAAAACATCTACTCTTATATATATATATATATATTTAAATCGTATATGTATATTTTGTCTGTTATCATAACAAAGAACGGAAAGTAAATAAGTCATGATTTCGTTATTTTTTTCTCTTTTTTTGCTCATTCGTCGTTTCACTAAACATTTGTTTGTTTTTTTTAATCGGTACAAAGAACCTTCATATACAAGCAATCTATTGAGAAGAGAAATCAAAACACCAATTTTCTTTTTGAGAAAACCATCAGCATTAAATATGACACTCGCGTGATGGGAAACAAAAAGTGTAGCGTCAAGGGAAATTCAAAATTTAGTTTGATTTGCTTTGCAAAAAAAAATACAAAAAAACCCCAATAAAAGTCTGAAGAAATGTTATACATCTTGATCTGAGATAGCTGTATTGATAATTACAGATAAATCTGCAGAATCACATTTTTCCATTAATGCAAATTGGCAGATACATCACCTTCTCAAAAGAAACATGATCAAAAAGAGCTCTATAGTACAATAGTAGCAGTAGTAGAAGTAGTAGCATTATTTAAGGATTGTTTCGAACAAACCAGTAAATGGAGTTTTGGATGTATGCAAATGATTCTTTTTTTTCTTTAACAATAGCATCATGTGTTATTGGTCAGTAGTATGTTCCCCCTCGGTTGCCCGTCCTCGGTCTGACTCCACAGCGCCCCCTCCCTGTAGGCTCTGGTTAGATCTGCATCTGCTCCAGGTATTTGTAGGTCGGGTTCTCATAGCCGTGGTTCTGCATCTTGTTCAGGTGTCGTTCTTCTGGTGTCAGCATCGGGTCGACCTGCGAGAACGAAGAATAAAAAGTGACCGCGGCTGCTTGTTTCGTATGCAAATACTGCAGAGACGAGGATCTAACTTGCTTTGCATTTACTTATGCTGGCTATTTACATATCATCTTATAATTTAAAATAAATCTGACACTTTTAGTAAGAGGTGCAGCACTTCATGATTGATTTGATGGATTTTGTTTATTTATTGCTCTTCTCAGTGCTAATTTTATTTATTGATTTCTATATTTATTCATTTATTTACATAATTTTTATTCATTCTATTCAATGTGTAGTTTGTCGTTTCATTTTTATTTTATTCTGTTTTTATGAATTTTGACTTCTACTTTGCCCTTCACTAATCTATCTGTATTGCAATAATATATATTTTATTTTATATTTCATTTTATTCCTTTTTGTTTTTTTTTTACAAATTAATTTTTATTTTATTTTTACTTTATTTAAAAAAACTACTGTATTTTATTTTATCCTATTCTATTTGATTTTACTATAACCATTTTATTTTATTCAATTTTATTTCATTTTATTTTATCTGGTGAAATCCTTGCTGCATGTGTTTATTTGTTTAGAATAGTATTTCCTCAGTTCCTCAATTCCTGTTTTTTTGGTCCTTCATTTATAACATGATTTTGGGAGTTTGTATAGTTTAGCTTTATTGTAATGTTATTATTGTCTTACTCAGTTTTTTAAAACTAATTTTGACATCTGTTTTTGCCCTTCATCTACCTATCTACCTATATTTTATTATTATATATTTTTTAGTTTATTTATTATACTTGTATGTTATCCCTTTTTATTTCATTCATTAGATTTTTTTTTATCTTACTTTATTTTTATTTCAATCTATTTTATTTCATTCATTTTTCAAATTTAATTTTATTTCATCTGTTGTTTCCTCATTTCATGTGTTAATTATGATAGTGTTTTCTCAGTTCCTTAATCTCTGTGTTTTCCAGTCTTTCATTTATAACATTATGTTTGGGGCTTATTTGTATGACTTTTTTTGCCATTTTATTCCTTTCATCTGTAAAGCACTTTGTATTGCATTTCATTTGTATGAAAAATCTTGCTTGAAAAATAAAATCTGATTAATTCAGTAAGAAAACTGGTGTTGGTGGTTTAAACCCTCTCCTCTAAAGAACAGGTGGTTTATGGAAAACACTTTTAATTTTTAATAACTTTGGCTATCTAGAATTAAATTACAGATATCAACAATATCATTGTGACTGTTGACACTGAATTTTTAATTTTTCTCTAACTTCATTCTGACTAGTCAAAACAATAAGGAACAATATTTTGTTAAATTCTACCCGGATTTTTAACATAGAGAGTTAGATATTTGTTATTCCAACACACAGCATCTCTGCAGCAGAATGGACATCATGAAACAACCAAGTATGGCTAAATTGCAAATGAATATGGAAGGATAAAAAGTGGAATTATAGCACAGTGAGAGTCCCACAGAGTTAATGAGGTTTGTGAAATGTTGACCAACTTTGCCTGAAGGACTCGGTGAAGCTGGTGGACATTTTAGGAGACAAGAATCACACTGTCCTTCCACTGAGGGCTCTTTAAAACTATTTCTTTCATGACAAATGGTGGACTTGGACATTGCAGCATCCAGCAACCACCCAAGTGTTTTAGTTTTTCTCTTGTAATTTGAATAAAAGTTCATTTTAAGGCTTTTTATAGTTCTGGTCACTCTGATCTTTGTCCTCTACAGTCACACCTGACCAGGGAGTGGATTAAGTTAAATATTTGTCAGCAGTTGAACCACTCAAAGACGTTTGTGCACTTTAACCCTTCAAGTCCACCAGGAAATGCTGTGAAATAGGAAGAGCTCCAAAGCAAAGAGTTTGTGGAAATTGAAAGCTTCATTCTTTAGAAACTTGAGGTTAAAATTCACTAGAAAGAAGCTCTGACATGGTGGTGAAACGACTCGTAATATACGGTTATTGCTGCAGTGCCACAGTATGTTTGAAAAGATGTAACGAAAGATATCTGCATTTCACTGAGTCAAAAGTTTAATTCATTTAAACTGTAACAAAGCAGAAGTCCAGTTTGAGAGATTGACATTTTTTCCTAGTTCAAATTTAATCTAAGATATTTTAAAAAGACAGTCAAGATGTGTTGAAATGAGGAGAAGTAAAGATATTTTATACTAAAATTACACCTGGTCAGAACTGTGGGTTGTGTTGCTGATTGTATGAGTGTTGTAGGTTGTGTGACTGGTTGTGATGCTGATTGTATGAGTGTTGTAGGTTGTGTGACTGGTTGTGATGCTGATTGTATGAGTGTTGTAGGTTGTGTGACTGGTTGTGATGCTGATTGTGTTGCAGGTTGTGTTACTCGTTGTGTTGCTGGTTATGTTTCTGGTTCTATGAGTGTTGCTGATTGTGATGCTATTTGTGTTGCAGGTTGTGTTGCTGATTATGTTGCATATTGTGTGAGTGTTGCTGACTGTGTTACTGATTGTGTTACAGGTTGTGCTGCTGGTTTGTTGCAAGTTATGTTGCTGGTGGTGTTGCTAGTCATGTTGCAGGTTGTGTTGCTAGTTGTGTTGCTAGTTATGTGAGTGTTGCAGGTTGTGTTGCTAGTTGTGTTGCAGGTTGTGTTGCTAGTTATGTTGCTAGTTATGTGAGTGTTGCAGGTTGTGTTGCTAGTTGTGTTGGTGGTTGTGTTGTTGGTTGTTTTGCTGGTTGTGTTGCTGATAGTGCTGCATACTGTGTGAGTGTTGCAGGATGTGTTGGTTGTTTTGCTGATTGTGATGCTGTTTGTGTTGCAGGTTGTGTTGCTGATTGTATGAGTGTTGTAGGTTGTGTGACTGGTTGTGTTGCTGATTGTATGAGTGTTGTAGGTTGTGTGACTGGTTGTGTTGCTGATTGTATGAGTGTTGTAGGTTGTGTGACTGGTTGTGATGCTGATTGTGTTGCAGGTTGTGTTACTCGTTGTGTTGCTGGTTATGTTTCTGGTTCTATGAGTGTTGCTGATTGTGATGCTATTTGTGTTGCAGGTTGTGTTGCTGATTATGTTGCATATTGTGTGAGTGTTGCTGACTGTGTTACTGATTGTGTTACAGGTTGTGCTGCTGGTTTGTTGCAAGTTATGTTGCTGGTGGTGTTGCTAGTCATGTTGCAGGTTGTGTTGCTAGTTGTGTTGCTAGTTATGTGAGTGTTGCAGGTTGTGTTGCTGGTTGTGTTGTTGGTTGTTTTGCTGGTTGTGTTGCTGATAGTGCTGCATACTGTGTGAGTGTTGCAGGATGTGTTGGTTGTTTTGCTGATTGTGATGCTGTTTGTGTTGCAGGTTGTGTTGCTAGTTGTGTTGCAGGTTGTGTTGCTAGTTATGTTGCTAGTTATGTGAGTGTTGCAGGTTGTGTTGCTAGTTGTGTGAGTGTTGCTGATTAAGTTGCAGGTTGTGTTAGTGGTTGTGTTGCTGATTGTGATGCTGTTTGTGTTGCAGGTTGTGTTGCTAGTTGTGTGAGTGTTGCTGATTAAGTTGCAGGTTGTGTTAGTGGTTGTGTTGCTGATTGTGATGCTGTTTGTGTTGCAGGTTGTGTTGCTAGTTGATATCTGAAACTAGGATTTAAACTACTCCTAATTCAGCTGCAGATATTGGCAATGTGAGTTCCTGATGTCTACACTGAGAACCTCTCCACACAAGACTGGTAAAAGTGACTTAATTTGTCCTTAGCTAGAATAAATAGAGTCACACATGTAATAATATAATATCTGCGTTACATGTCCAGTCTACAGTCCATCTATTAAATGTTACAGCAGTTTTCCGTCTGCGTCTCACCTCCACGATGCCGTGGCTGATGGTGCCGTATTGCCTTTTCCTCAGCAGCACCAGGCTGATCACAATCACCGTTGCTATGGCCACCGCGATCACCAGCAGGCCAATCAGAGCGCTGCTGCCGAAGCTGAAGTCCTCTCCCAGGGGCCGGTAGGACTCCTGACGAGGGATAAAGAGCAGTGATGAGATGACACATGCAGACACAACTGACCAACGAACGACACAATAAAGCTGTTTATGCTGTAATAACCGAGACATTGTACACTTGGACTAGTTGCCTCAACTGTCTTTTATTGTTACGGCTGAATAAACACTCAGATTGTTAAAGCTCCCATTCAATCATCTGAACATGGATGTAAAAGTTTAAAAGGAAATTTCAGCATTTGTCACCATTTTATTCTCATATTCCTAATTTCTATTAACACCAGCAATCATGAGACCATTAATATTAGCATTTTTTTTTTTAAACTTTCACCTTTTTAACTTTATTTTTGTGTTTGCTGCCACTTTTACATTGGTGGAAACAACATTTGCTCAAGTAATGTTTCGAGACACTTGTATTTTACTCAAGTATTTCTATTTTATGCTGCTTTTTTCACGACCTTTCAGAGGGAAATGTTGCGATTTCTACTCCATTACTTTAATCTGACAGCTTCACACACTGGATAATAAGACAAGCTTTAAAATACAACATACTGTTAAAGATTAAACGAGCAGTTTCCAACATTTTGTTACTTTTTCAGAAGCACTGTGCAGCTGGGTTCACATTTCAGATGTCTATGAGTTGTTAACAGCTCCATCGAATACAGATTTTTCCCTCTAAACTTCTCACATGATTTAATTTCAGTAACAAATGATTCAATATCTTGCAGATTAGAGAAAAAAAATCCAAAATCTATAAACAGATTTGTGCATCAAAACTTAGTCTTTCTTGTCTTTTCTTCCAATAATTACATTCGCAGCCCTCAGATTCATCTTTCTCTGTATATAAAAGTGGATATGAAGTAGTTGAAACTGCAGCAGCTACAACATTAACATGCTGCTGACACACTGATGCTTCACCATTAATATATAATGACACCAGATATAATAACACGTCAGTCAAAGGGACCAAATCAGGACTTTTCAGCTTTATATTTGACATTTATTATACTGCTATGTACTCTCTCTTACGTTGCTGTGTCGGTACTTTTACTTAAACAGAGTGCCTGAATACTTCTTCTGCGCTTGTACTTCACTAACTTCTACATAATCTCAATTAAAAGAGAGCCTCACACTATTGTAAACAGACCTGCACATGAATACAGATTACAGAGACAGACTCGGAGCTGGATCTAATACTCTGCGCAGTTCGTTGTAATAACTACAAAGATTCCCATGACTCTGCTATCAGTGTTTACTCAAAGAGAGCTGCTCACGATGATCACTATTAATGCGAAATTCTTCAGGAAAGTTTTGTAAGCACTTCTTCCCCCGATCGATGCGGAGCGATCAATAGTTCTTGCTGGAATCTGTATTTTTCCAAATCTCAGCAGCAGAGGTTTTGAGTAAATTGTTATCGTGATCAATAGCAATAATGGGAAGATATGAGATTAGCACCGCGGCTGACTCATACGAGAATTTCCCTTTAAAGCATAAATAAGAGCAACAATTCATTTCGACGACTATAATTAGTTTCTTCTGCTCCGCACATAAAGTGTATTTGCAGGGATTGTTAAAAAAAAACAAAAAAACAACACTTTTACAGATTAACTTTCCTCGCAGATGCTTTGAATAAATTGACTGGAGGAGATTTGACTCTTAATTCTCATGTTATGTTATAAAAGCAGAGAATCGGGGATGACATCATTTTGGCAGGAGATCCGTACGACATGATTGGCTCGTGAATAGTGTGAACACTCTCATGCAGCATGTCCTTGTGGAGGATTGTGTAATATCTTGGCCAATTGGGTGTAAATACACACAACCACGGTCACTTACACCCATCTTCACAATGTAATCTGGCACATATGACGCAAACTAATCATATGTGGACGGCCATTGGAGACTTTTTTCCCCCATCACTGGCTCATTCTCACACACAAACTGAGCGCGCTCAGTTTGTGTGGCTTCACATTCGTCGTATGGATCGAGATTTCCAACGTGTACATTCACATACATTCACATAACAAAACATGCACCCATGCAGAAAATAGATTCACCTGAACAGAAAACTTTTAAAAAACAAGAGAGAGAGGGGGGATTAGGGGTCTGTTCCAACGTGGTGGTTTTCTTTTGTTGTTTTTCTCCTGTTTTTATTTTTTTTTTATTTTTTGCACAGTTATCAGCTGTAGAACTGGTGTCTTTGCACACACTCCCACTCTCCCTCCTTCTTTCAATCTTCTCCCCACTACTGTTGATGACTACAGTTCCCCAGAGAGCCCTGTGGAGGGCGCCGCTATACTCACCAGCTCATCATCATGCATAACGCTGACTCTCTCTGCACTGTAAACCACTTCTTTAACATCCAGTGACTCATCAATCACCTGTCAACACAGACAGGGGAGCCCAGGTTACACTCGCCACAATGTGTGTGTGCGATTGCATGTGTGTGATAGAGAGATTTATATATTTAAGACAGGAAAAGCAAGAGAGAGAGAGAGAGAGAGAGAGAGAGAGGGAGAGGCGAGAAGGTGTGAATGTGCAGCGAAGTAAACTGTAAGGATTATCTGTGTTTGGGTGATGATACACTTGGAGCTGTCTTGGAAGGAGAGAGGGAGGGGGGGGTTTGCAAGCATCAACAACAGACTTTTCTTCTCGGCACACAGTTAACAAGTCTTTCAAAACAGACTGTCGGCCTCTCATTACTGAGAGCTCTAATCTGGAGCGCTGTGAGTGGAAGTGGTGTGTTCAGGAGGCAGAAACAAACAAAAAAACAAAAAACAAAAACAACAAAACAATCTGCAGTTTGTCGAGACAGAGCAATCCAGAGTCTCACCAGACAAACGTCTCAGGTGTTATTTTTAAAACCTCAGATTGCTCCGTCTTAGAAAAACCGGCATAAAGAGAAAACATGCATTCAAAAATTAAAAAAAAAACAAAAAACAACAAAACAAACTTGCATGATTCACACACAAACACTGAGCTCGGTGTTGGATTAGCAGGCGAGGCACGGCACACATTCAGCAGCCAAACATCAGTGTAAAATCCATGAAGAGGGCTGGTGTGTGTGTGTGTGTGTGTGTGTGTGTGTGTGTGTGTGTGTGTGTGTGTGTGTGTGTGTGTGTAAAGGAAAGCAACATGCGATGACTGCTGAACAAAGCGTGGAGTTGATCTGAATGAGGGTCAGCCGGCAGAAGCCAAACACAGACACGCAAACAGCCCAGTGTGAGATAGCTGTAACTATGACAACATAGTTACTGGAATAATCTGTCTCATTAGAAGCTGAACTTAAGAGAGCTATGTGAAAGCGCTGCGTGCACTCATTAATTTCAATCATCAGCTCAACTGCCTCGAACCGAGGTCGCGGCGATGGAATTACACTGTCGGTATCTTTGTCCAATTCTTTTCCCTGCCTTCTGCTTTAACAACGCTGCTCTCAGTTCACGTGTTGGGCAAAGTCAGAGAGACGAATGCTTCGAGGCGCTGACAGAAGCTGAGGACGGAGCTCTCACCACGTTTTCGCTGATCTTGGGTTTGCTGTTGATGATCCTCTCCTCCGCTCCGATCAGACCGTCTAGCCCGGACATGGCGGAGCCTGCGGGAGGCGAAGAAGCGGCTGTCAATAACGGCAGATTAGCGAAAACAAACACACAAACAGATAAACAAACAAACAAACAAACGGGGATGGTGGTATTGGTGGTGGACCGCTGCACACTGACATCCAGCCCGTCTCCTCACAACTGTGGCATCGCTGACTGGTGACAACAAAGCCCTTTCTTCCATTCAGCACAGTGTGAGCACTGTGAGCATCTACAAAGGCCCTCTCAAAGCGCTGCTTTGCATAAAGCTGAGGTTTCTCTGTAAACACACAGCTCCATGCATCCACTCACTAAATGAAACCCCACTTTACAGTTACGACAATCCTGGCGTTTTTGTATCTCTCACTTATCTCATATCACTTTGCTTCTTCTTATACAATCTTTAAAAAACATGCATGATAGACTGATCTCTTATCATTCTGAACCCCAGGCAGTTTCTAAGGTTTTTTTTTTTTTTTTGCTCCTGTCACATTTTTACTCAATGTGGGCTCTTTTTTCCCTCCAATATATAGTCCTGCATCTCTATGGAAACTGCACAAACATGGCCAGAAATAGAAAGAACTCCAAAATGTCTTGGGTGCAGTATGACACATACGAAACATCAATAAAGTAAAAGTAAAAGTTGGATTTCTTTAGTACAATAATTGAAAACCCTGGAATTGACACATAAACCATTTTACCACAGATGTTGCCGATACTGGAAAAATGGTATCTCTACATGCTAAAATTATCTGACTATTTCCATTATTATTTGTTTTCATACTCTCTGCTCTGTGTAAACACCATCTGCAGTTCAACCAAAAAGTCTCAGAATTTTTGTCACTTTACTGTAAGTTGCACTTGAGTCACTAATATCTTTTCAGATGTGTAGAGGAGAGCAGAATTTTTTGTTTTTGCAGGAATCCAGCTAATGCATGAGCCAAATTTTTGGCAATTTTTTAAAGGAGATATGCAGAGTAAAGTCATTTTGATGAATTATTGTCATTCTGAGCTTAGATTTGGTGTTTTTTTCCTGCAGAACAGCACATCCAAAGATTTTTTCTCCGTTTTTGCAGTTTGTGGCTCTGACAAATACTGAAAATTTGTTGATTTTCTCATGCCTTTCAAAACTGTAGGCATGTTTAGGTGTTTAGAGGGTTAAAGCAAATACATACACCATGAAATAAGTGAGGGGAAAGAGGGCAAACGTGGCAGCGAGGGCACCATTCACCATCAGCTTATTACCCTCTGCTGCTGCACGTCAGTCAGTGCCAGACACTTAAGATTAACACAATAGCCTTTGGATTAAGTGAGGAACAATGACGTGCGTTTATGAGCCTCCCTCAGCAGAAGAGACGTCAGAGATGCAGGTTATCAGACGGCACTGCAGTGTGCACACAGTGGCACAGCCAGCCGTGATAACAATGTGATCACTCATTAGCATGAGCAAGTTGTGAAACTGTTACACCATTAATTGATTTCCCAATTGACAGAAAATCAACCGACGACGATTCAGGTCATTAATCAAGCAGATGTGTTCTATACTCGCCGGGTTCAGGTGTTAAAAACTGATTTTCCTGCTAATTTAGGTTCAGCAACTAGTGGCAGGGATCTCTGTGTTCACTCAGTAAGTTCATGAGGTTAAACCCCTATCAGACCAAACAGGAGATGGAACAGCATCTCAGTCTCCGGCCTCGGAGGACTAATTGCGCCAATTTAGGCCGAGCTGTGGGTCAGCAGTGGAAACACCGAGCCTCAGATGGCGACACTAAATGCTGCGGCTCCTATCAGGAAGAGGGCGAGTGATGAGGAGAATGAGAGCGTGGGCGGTGGAATAATTAAGCACTGAGGACGGGATGACAGCAAACACACGACTCGAGAGTCTCTGAGAGGGGAGCCGGCTGTGACCAATGTCTCCCAGACCTGGAAGCTACTGACTGCTGTTCAGCATGAGGTGATAATCCTACTATGATGGAAACCATAAGAGCAGCTGAGATCTAACAACGCTGCCCATGCGAGTCATCAAAAAAGGGGAGAAAATTAACTAACAGATGGCTTCTGATAAAACAGGAATGGAGGGTAGAGAGAGGAAACTGTACCAAAGGGAGAGGAAAAGGAGGACAGTGGAACAAAAGAGTTGATGGGATGGTTTGGGAGATGGGAGGGCAGAAAAACAAGACGCAACAGAGGCACCAACCTTTCTTGAAGGCACGTGGGGAGTCTGATAGATCGCCTTGGCATTAGAAATGATCAACAACAAAAAAGAAGATCAGAAAAAGGGGGAGGAGAGAAGAGAGAAAACTTAAGTAAGAAGAGAAAAGGCAGGATTATCAAGCTGTGTTAATTGATTAGGAAAAGAGTTCAGCAGGGAAGAGTACGAAAATAAATTTGAGAGATAATCAAACTTAAAAAGGGAGCCATTTCAGAATTGGCTAGCTGTGTCTAAGCCCTCTGGGCTGCTGGCATGTATGTGAAACGCTCCTTTGGGGATTTACTTGTAATTTGCTTTCCATCTCGCTGGAAGCATTCCATCCATCACTTTTTTCTCCTTGAGGATTCAGTCTTTTGTTTGGCACAAATGTGACAAAGAATAGAGCCATAACTGCTCATTTTTTCCTCAAGCTTCTGGCTCCAGCTCGGCACCAAAGCCTGAGGCTTTGTGCCTTTATCTGAACTTCAGTAGTGCTGTGTTGAAGGCGAGGCCACAGGGAAATGTGCAGGCACAGATAAGTCCCAACCCAGGGCTCCACAGCACATTTCCATCAGCAGAAACACATTGTAAACCTATTGTCTGTCATTGTGCAACAGTTCTGGCGTGATTCATCACTAATGTCCTTCACAGAGAGTTGTGTGTGCGACCTATTGTTCAGCAAACAGCCTCGGTGTTGTTCTCGCTGCTGACAGTGTCTGGAGCTGCTCACCCTCCGGCTCTGAGCGGGACCCCAGCGATGTGACCTGGATGGGCCGGTAGGGTTTGCCCTCGGAGATGGGGACTTCCACGCTCTCCTCCGACGACACGGTGACGTCCGGCTGCGACTCGGAGATGGACGACAGGAACTGGTCCATGTCGGCTTTCTGCTCCTGCAGCAGCTCGTCTGCAGAAAAGGGCAAGTGACAGAGCATGAGGCGGCGCTCTGCATGCTAACTAACGCCTGTCAACCTGAGACACGGCAGCGACGCACGGCTTCACCCATGACTCTCAACATTTTCTAGCCAACAGTCTGCTCCCATTTCTGCTAAGTACCAATTAGTATTTTCCTGAGAGCTATTTTCCATATAAATGTGCACATGTCCCAACAGAACGCTGCTCGGTGAAAGCTGTGACCCAGTTCTGTCACTGTAGCCGCTCCACTTTAATCTTTGCTGCAAACTATTGTTCCTTTAATGAAGTGGAGGAAACAAAAGATAATATTAAAATGCACTGGACATTTCCTGAGTGAGCATGAACACATCCTAAATGCAGTTTAGATCTAACTGCAGGTCTGAGTTTTTCTGTGCCTCTGATAACTAATATATTTCCTTGAGTTTTTTTCAGTTTGCAACAGATATACGACAAAAAAAATCGCCGCAAGACACAAGAAATGTGATGCTTTGGCTCTGTCGGTCAGGCACATATATGAATTCCAGCACTGTTTTCATTTCTCTTCATTCTTATTACACGGCACAGTCCCTCCCTCCAGGCAACATGGGGGTCTTCGACTGCACAAGACTCACCGATTTCATCCTGAATCTCTTCGGCCACATAAGGAACTTTGTAGAGCAGAGACAGACTCTGGTTCATCCTCTCCTCGATCACCCGCAGGTGGGTCATCACCTGGAAAACACACGGATTTCAATTTATTTATTTCAAGTGAAACTGTTTTAATAATTCAAATCCAACGTAAAGCTCCCAAAATCAAAGGCAGAATTCAAGTTATGAGATGCAGAAATGCTGAAAAGCCTTTTAAGATAAAATATAAATGATAAAGCACTCGTTAAAATAGTTGCTGATCAATTTTATGGTGCTCAGTAAATCCATTAATTTAAATTACTTTAATGTTGATCCAATTACAATTAATAACAGTGTGAATATCAGACTATTAGTCAAAATCTCACATCAGTGAACCAGAGAATCCCCCTTTTTCACAGCCACTAGTGAAGTTTTGCCACCTTGTGTCATCGACTGCAGTCCTATTTTGAGATTTTGATATTTGCAGAGAAGCTAGCAATGCAGTGTCATATGCAAAGGTTACAATTCACTCTCAGAAATAGGCGTCAGGAGGAAAAATACGATAAAATCCAACCAAAAAGAAGTAGATGACAACACAAGATGAGATGATGAAGCAAAGAAAATCTTCTTATGTTGGCAAAAACCTTGATTCAACTACAAATCTGGGGTTTTTTTGTTTTGGAAATGAAGAAACAGCCTTGAAATCTCCTCCAAATGGAATAAATCACCATACAGTGCAACTCTGAGGGCAGTCAGCTGGCTGTTCACTGCCCAGAATATCAATGCGCTGACTAGAGAGAGCTGTTCATGTTCACAAATTTAAACTGAGCTGTCACAGAAATGTGCTTTCAGGGGGAGGGGGGAGAGCATATTTCTCCAGATGAACTCAGCCTCGCTCGCAGCCAGCCAACTTGCACACATAAAACAAGTTGCTGCATGTAATATTCAAATCAGACTTGAAGCTCTGAACCGACTTGACAGGATCCACTGCCTGTCAGCCCCGATGATCACCGCCGTATCACAGTCGCACGACTCGTTTGATCGGCAAAAAATAGAAAACTTTGTGTATCCAAAACAACTCCTGGTCACTTCCACTATCTCTACCGGCAGTGCAATGTTTACAGAGACGGAATATTTCCACATTTCTGCTGCCAAAAGCGGGTTGGCAGAATATGAAAAGCCGCCGCTGACAAAGCTGACCGGCTCTTGGCAGGTAACTGGTGTTTATTTCCCACTATGATGATTGACTGTTTTAATCTCACAACACATGGCTGCAGTGCACCAGCGCCAGCAACAGATGGCAATAACGCACCTTTTTCTCATTAGAGAGATGTGCTGCAGCCCTTGTGGCACCTTTCTGTCCATGTCTGACAAACAATCTTCATTATAAAGATTACATGTCCCAGTGCAGGGGGGGAAAAAAAGCCATTTTCATGCAACCATGCCGGAGCCAGACAGCTGAGGCACGGGGAGTCGCAAAAAAGTGAGAATGAAAATGTAGACTTGCTGCAGTGATTGGAGCTGAGCAAGTAAACACTGCGAGAGCACAACAACACAGATCGGCTACTCATGGCTGAGCACAGAGGTCCAGCGCCTCCCAGTATCCATCGATTTATCTAAATAGCAGCCCTCCAGCCCTGCTTCCCACCCTTCACTGTGCTGTTTCATCCATCTGCTGTGTCATCTGTAATGGTGGAGGATAACTGTAAATGGTGTCGAAGGGCAATGACACACACAGGCGAGTACATCTAACAGCCGAGCTTCCAGCCAAATCCCCAGTGCAGCGGCTCAGAGTCCAGCGTTACACAAGACCTGTGCAATGTTAATCTTGGGCTGAGGCTTCAGTGAATGAAAGGCCCGCCTCCCCTCCGCCAGGCGAGTCTCCTCACTCCTCCTGGGCTTCGGCTCAGAGACAACTCACACTCTTTCTACCTCCTACACACTTAGAAACAGGGCAGAGAGGGGCAGGCTGAGACATCATTATCCCTTCCCCGTCTGAGCAGGAATAGGAGGAAGTGGCTCGGCACGAGGTTTGCAGTTTTACTGACACGTCCTCTAATATGGGACGTCTTAATTGTCAGCTTAAAATACAGGCAGGCACCAATTAAACAAACTGAAACACACAGATCTGAAACATTACATGAATAAATGATCCATTGTATCGATTTAATATCATTAATTCTAAACAAAAATGGGTGGATTTCATGTTTTTCGGCTGCTGATCGAACAAAACAAGCAATATAAAGGCATCACTTTCAGCCAGCAAAGTCTACTGAGGCTAAAAGCACCGACCTGTGACTTCATCTGAGCTGCTTTCTCAGGATCCACAGCCAGGACGTGCTGGTAGTGGCGGATGGTGTGCTGGCGGTCCTTGTTCTCAGCACGAACGTACCGTCTCAGGGCCTGCAGGATGCGGTGGGGCTGAAATTGGGCACAAAGCGGGAAAAAATGGGGCAATTAGTAGAGTTAGATGGTGCAAAATGCCCTCTAAATAATACAGTATTCCTGTTTCGCGTGCATACAGACAAGACAACAGAAATTTCCTTTTCAAAGTGCAATCAGTTCATTCTATTTCCTTTCTGATTTTATCGTTATCCGAGGTGTTTATTGCTCTCGTCTTCTTTAGATTTTTTCATTCAAAAGAATCAAATTTCATCAGTTTCAGGTTCGTTTGATTCGAGGTAATAAATCTCAAAGTGATGAAAGGATGTGACCGAAGCCTCTCGTTAGACATGAGCACACTTTGTGCAACTTCAAACAAAAATTACAGGGTGGAAATGATTGTCTTTTGTCTGAGCAGAGGCAAGAGAAGAATGTTGTTTCCAAATCAGCTGCATATAACATAAAATAAAGTCTTTTTACTGAAATAGAACCACAGCAGAGATGATGCAATTAGCAATTTTGGAGGTGTAACAAAAGCAAAGATACAAAATTTACTGCTCTCCAAAAACCAGGTAACGCTATCACATTTGAATTTAAAATGGAAAATATTTAATTAATGGCTTTTTTTTGGACGCAAACCCAACAGCGGTGGATTGAGTGGCGACCAGCACCTTTCAACCGAGTGCCAAACTGTGTGCTGGCAAAAGGATCAGACTACTATTAGATAAAAGGAATTAAAGAGAAAAAAACATGACACAGGGATTATAGCTGTAGGTTCAAATGTGATTGACTTTGTGCTCGTGGAGGATTTTTTGGGATGTGTGTTTTTCTGGGTGCAGTAATCCATTCTCCTCGTGATGAATTGCGAGTTGGCAGAGGGTCTTTTGACGGGAGATGAGATTAGCCACAGAGCGGAGGGTGTCGCTCGGTGTGGCCTGACTGAACCCTGTGTGAATTTGTAAACAGAGGCAGAAACAGTTGGAGATAAAAAAAAGATGCCGGTTTACCCTGGGGGGGTCGGCCTGCAGGGCGGCCAGGTAGTTCTCCAGGGCCAGACGGCGGCGGTCGTTCAGCATGGCCTCCACCCGGGCGAGGTGAGTCTCCACCAGCTGCTGCTTCTCGCTGGCTGCCTCCTCTTCCAGGGACTCCACCATGGCCTGGAAGTGCTATAAACAAAATCACTATCATATATAAATGTGCCTAAATATGCGAGGCGCTCTTTCAGCTTCGACTAAGCAGCTCTCCGTTTCACTCATGTCGCCTTCCAGGCTTGTCAAGGGAGTTGGGGACTCATTTAGAAGTCTCCCCATTCAGACGGTGCCCTAATTTAGCCTTAGAGTGATAAAGATAGAGCAGCCGGGGAAAAGGGATCTTTAATGGAGCAGGGAGTGAGGGACCGAGGGCCTGTAAGCCGTCACATCTCATCCAAACAAAGGGACAAAAGGGGCTGAGACTCCCAGGGGGGGAAGGATCAGTGTCTTACCTGGATCAATGTCTGCCTCTCTGCCTTGGGCAGGTTCTTAGCCTGGCGATCAGCCTCTTCCCACTCTTTCCTTACCTGCAGGAAGAGACACGTGAAATGAAGGGGCACGCAAGGTGGTCCTGCAGCATCTCAGGCAGGAAAAGTGTCACCTTGTTCCTCGTCCTGATCTCACTGCTGAGTGCAATCGAGCGGTAAGACACTTTAATCCTTTTAATTAGGGAATCTGTGTCCCGACTCACCCTCTCCATGCGGTTGCGGTGTCTGATCTCCAGCTGCTCTTTGGCTCTCTGGAAGCGACTGTGCTCCTTGTCGTCGGCGGGGGTCTCGAAGTAGATGTCCACGTCGTCGGCGGGCTGAGGAGTCGGGGGCGTGACTGCAAAGTTTCAAACGGACAGCCGGTGAGCGGTTTGGGGGGTTTGCGCAGGAAAGCGGCAACAGAAAACAGATCCAAAGCAGACACAGGTGGGCAGCAAGACAAAGACACACAACTGGGCACAAAGGGAGGAAGAGAGTTGAATGCAGATTGAAGTTGGGACCAAAATCCTCACAGAAAGCACTCCTCTCATTGGCGTCCCTCCACCCTTAGTAAGTCTGATAAATTTAAGAGAATCTGACAGTCTTTCCATTTGGATTCCTTTCATCTTCCCATCGGCTTTCCGCTGACAGGTCGCGTCTCCAGCACTAATGGAAATATCTCTGCGTTTGACAGCTGGGTCATCTGAGGCGAGGCCAGTGGGCTCCATTCTGGGGTTTTTTTTTTTCTTCGCTATACAGTCACGCAGGACTCACTGCCTGCATCACTGCGACTCGCCAAAACAATACCGCTCCGGGCTCGCAAACAGCAAGAGACCTCATCGGTTCACCCAAACGTCAAAAGAAAAAACAAAAAAACAAAAACGGAGGCACGGGTTAAAAGATAAACCCCCCTGACAGTTCCTTCTCTAAACTTCACCGCTTCAGCTCTAAAAGTCTTTATTTCTGGAGTGAAAAAAAAGAGAAATCCAGTTGGTTGTGGCCATGAACTGTGTCTAACCTGATGAAGAGTGAATCACTGCGAGGTGCAAAAAAAAAAAAAAAAAAGGAGATGCTTACTGATGTGTGTCGGTGAGTTTCTATCAAAAATAGTGGCAGTGTTTTGTGGGCAGACAGACAGACAGGCAGACAGACGGGTTGGCAGACAGACAGACACATGAACAAATGGCAGCAAACACTGACAGGCAAAACAAGAAGACAGAAAACTTGAAGACTATTTCAATATGCATGCATGTGAATGAACACTAAAGCAGGAAGAAAGTGAGGAGATGTGAAAGTATGAGTGTGATACTTCGGATTATTTAATAAAATCTTAACTATAATTTTAATTTTGCATCACAGATATTACTTAGAAGGTCTAGGATCCAGGATACTGGATATCTTTGGCAGTAGTATCTCAGTTTTGCTCTTAAAATCATACTTTTCTTGAACAAAAACAGACTGTAAAATCTCTCAGGTGTGTAGGAGGAAATATCCATAGTTAAGACAAAAGAGAACTCCTGCACAAAGTAATTTTAAACTTTTAGTTTAAGTCCAATATCAGGTATAACTGAGTTACACAGAACATGCCAGCTAGATTTAAATAACATTTCATCAGGTGAAGCCAAACAGGGACAATAAAGAAAAGGTATGTGTTATAATTTGGATGATTTACTTAAATCTTAACTTTAATTTTAGTTTTGTATCACATACAATAAATTACTTGGAAGGTCTCGGATCTGCTGCTACAGTGAGGCAGAAAAAAGCGACCATATACATCTAAAACTGATCTTAATTAATACAGTTTATCCAAAATCACCTCTTCAGAAATAACAATAATACTGTTTTACTCATGGTAAGAAGTTCTGGCTACATCTGTCTTGCATCTTCTTTGTCCCTCAGCTTTCACCTCACGAAGATTGAATGACTAAAAAGTTGTAATTCCAATAAAATTTATTGCAAGTCTGCAGGAGTTCTGTCTTCTCTTAACAAAAGTTTCTCAATTAATGATTGCTGTGTGAATACAGCAGCTGTACAAGGAATTAGTCTCAAGAAAATACAACCTCAAATTGGGAAAAATAATTAAATCAGGAAATGTGCTCAAAAATGAGGAAAACGTTTAATTTCTGCTTTCCATTAACAGTTTCCCTACATTTATGTTATTATATTGAGGTTTTGTAAATCACACACATTGAAATCTAAATAGTTTAAGTATTTTTTCACTCAAATAAAAGCTAATATAAGCTTAATTTTATTTTGTTTGATTTTTAGTTGATAGTTAATCAAAAGTTAATGAACCAGTGAGACTATAAACTCCAAACACTGAGATATATTATGTTATTATATTAAAAAGCCTATTTAATAGCAAAAGAGCGAATGCAAAGTGACATTTTATTCAGTATTGTTGTGCTGAAACTACTACTTGATTAATCCAATGAGACAAAACAAATTAGCAATAATTTAAATAAGTAAGAAAAACTGAATCTGACTCATATTTCCCGAACACAGTGTTTTTGTTTTTTTTTTTTGTTTTAAGTATTCTAAATTAAATATATTTACTTGTTGGATGCAGCAAGATGAACATGTTGCTGTCGGTGTTAGGAGATGGTGATAATTTTTCTGTTCAAACAATTAATCAGATGGAAGCAGCCCTTCATGTCTCGGTGGAAAAACGGATAATTTTGAGTGAATCCGGTGGCTGTGACTGTTGGTGGAGGTGACATGGTAACAGCAGCTACAGTGATTTAATTAGTGGGAGCTGAAGACGGCGGAACAGGTGTTCAGCTCAAAGCTCAGCGACAGACTGAACCTGCGTTATCCTCCAGTGTTTTCAGCAGAGAGTCACAGACACAGAGAGAGATAGAGGGCTGTTTGAAACCGGCCCCTGCCACGTCAAGACTTACTCAGGCGTCTGCACACGGCCATGCAGTACTCCTCTGAGTCGAAATTGTTGCGGTTGCCGGCGCAGCCCCCGTATACGAAGCGAACGCACTTCCTCTGGCTCATGTCGAAGTGCCAGCGGGGCATGGAGGCCCTACAGGGGCCCGTCTCAGCCTCCAGGGTGCACACCGCTGCCGGGGGACAGCCTGTTAGATCATCTGGCCACTAGGGGCAGCACTGAATACCACTCTCTATCACAAGCAACTAGCAGACACACTCATTACCAGCACTGTGACTACAAACATGATTAATGCAAACGCTGCTGCAGCTCCTCTAGTGCAGGATGATTTGTCCTTTCACTCTGATAAAGCAGAACTCAGTGTCTGAGTGTCTGATATACACATTTATCTAATTACAGACTGAAAAGGTTGGATTGTATTTAAAAGGAAGGCAAAGTGCCAAATAATTAAACAGAGACAGACAGAGAGGGAGGATTATCATTTAGAACAACTTGCTACAAACCTTTCACTTCTTGTAAAGTCTTGTCCTCGTCCTGGCTCTCTGACATTTTGCTGCTCTCTTTCTTCTCGTCCTCGTCCTCCTTATCTGTCTCCTCATCCTCATAGACGTAGTGGTACTCCTCCTCGTCCTCCTCCTCCTCGTCTTCGTCCTCGTCCACCGGCTCCTCCTTCTGCGTTGGCTGCTCGTCAGCCGGAGTCTCGCTGAGCGAAGCCAGGCAGAGGAGTGATTTATTACACAAGGCAGAGCAGCTGCCATAGATCACTGTCATGGAACTTTAATTCATCCAGATGGCCGGTAATACCTGCCCTTCGCAACCGAGTGGATGTTACGCTTGCAATATTTAGCGGAAAAAAAACATGCCAGGATCATTTCTGCTCACCTCTCCTCTTTGGGGTCCTCGTCCTCCATGTCCACCATGTCGATCTCCTCGTCCTCTACCTCCTCGTCCACGTCGTCCTCCTGGGAGGGCAGCGACGGCGGGTTGGACTCCCCGGTGCGAGAGGACGGGCAGCAGACGTACTCGGTGCCGTGGAACTTGTCGATGGCACAGGGCAGCAGCATGCCGTAGCTGTGCAGCACCATGGAGCTCTTGGCACAGGCCTGAGGGGTAAAAGCAAAGAGATGCTGATGAAACGGAATAGCACAGGGCTCCAGATGATGCTGATGTGATCTCTCAGCTACTGTAGCTTTGACAGGGCGAGGTCTGTTCGTTTTTTATTCACCAGGGCAATACTAAACCTCTAAACACCAAAAAACCTTCTGGTGGATGTGAAATCTTTTAAAAACCTTTCGAAATCACACCATTTATCAGTGCGAGGAAACTGTAAAAACAGCAAGAAACTAATCATTCAAGTTGGGAAAATAAACCAAATATAAACTTAAAATCACTTTATTATACACGTCTAATTCAAAGTGGCACCAAAAACACACTGAATACACCAGATTCTGCCAACTTCAGCCAAATGAGACGCCACAACTGACTCAGCTGCAACCCACCGGTGGCTTTAAAAGGTCTGTTATCTTTGAAAAAATAGCCAAAAAGGCATGTTGTTTTTAAAGCAATACCCAGGAAACTGTAAAAACAGCTAGAAACTAATCATTCAGTTGGGAAAATTATTTCCCAATTATTTCCCATTATTTCCCCATAATTATTATAACAGAAGCTTAAAATCACTTTATTCTGCATGTCTAATTCAAAGAATCACCAAGTGAATGACATGAGTGAAAACCGAATACATCATATTCTGTCAACTTCAGTGCAAACGAGAAGCCATTATAGACTTACCTGAAACCTGCCGGTAGGTTTACAAAGCCTGTTATTTTTAAAACAATAGCCAAAATTACATTACCTATCAGAACAAAAAATGATAAAAAACAGAAAGAACCACTGACTTTTCAACTTTCCTTGAATAAAGGATCAGAGAGTTTCAAAAATAACTTGAAATTTGATATTTAATAGAAATCTCTTTATTCTTCCTCATTCAAAAAGATGCTGTCTTTGAAAAAACTGTCAAAATCACACCACTTATCAGAGCAAGACATTGCAAAAGCAGAAAGAATCATTGATTTTTTTTAACTTTCCAAGGATCCTTAGCACAGCCGAGAAGCCATAACTGACTTAGCTGACCCAGCGTTGGGTTTAAATGGTACTTTTAAAAAAAACTATCGCACAAACATTACACCACTTATCAGAGCAAGAAACTGTTAAAATAGAAAGATCATTGACATCTTAACTTTCCTATGGTCCTTGAATAAACCACGAAATGCAAAAAAACCCTCAAAAAACAAAAAACAAAAAAACAACTACAACCTGAAATTTGATATTAACTTTTCCACATTCAAAAGTTCACCAAAGATAAACTAAGGATTAAGTGATTACTTGGCTAAACTGCAGGAGACACATATCAAAACAAATTACAGACATTGAGAGGAAAATAAAACATACTTCATCTGTAAAATAAATGCGGCATGGCTCAAAAATCTGATACAGAGGAGGAAGTTGTTGTAAGATTCATGTGTGAATAGTGGGAAAACACGGTTTGTAGAGGCTATAAAATGGAAATAGATAAAAAAAACTTTATCATGTTTAGGGATAATTTATTCAGCGTTAGTAACACGTTTTTTAGGTATTGATCCATTTTTTTTTTATTTTTGTAAGACAAATAATCAAAGAAATTCAATTTTTTTTTCATCTTTGTAATGATTTATGGCATTCTAACTGTGCCACACTGCACAAAAACATGTTGGAGGACTTTATAATGTAGTGAAAAATGATCCCATAGTGAGTCAAAATGTGAAAGGAGCAAAAGAAAGCCCAGAAACTGCTTGGAGGTTGAGAAGGTTAAAGCAACCACTAAACAATAATGACACAAACACTGTGTGAATTATCATGGGTGGAAACCGTAGAAGTTAAATGAATTCATTAGCAAAAAACAAGAAAAGCACTCAGACAACGCAGTACTCCGCCAAGGCTGCATGGATGTTGTATAATTTCCAATGGCTGACTCCGCAGCAGTGGATTTGTAGTAGGATCGCAATCATGTGATCGTCAGTAGTGTTTACTTGTTGTCATAGTTACATATACACAGTGCTGCTATCTCACAATGATACAGAAATCTTTAACAAATCGGTGGATCCAGACTATAAGCCACATCACTATCAAATCTATCAAGTTAGTCCTTGTGTCATTTCTGACCTTTCCTGAAAATTTCATCCAAATCCGTTTGTCTGTTTTTGAGTAATGTTGCTAACAGACAGACAGACAGACAGACAGACAGACAGACAGACAGACAGACAGACAGACAGACAGACAGACGGACAAACCAACGCCGATCGTCACATAACTCCACCACGTTCCTTGGTGGAGTAATAACGAAAACATGCGAAAGAGTTTTCAAAAAATCCATTTTCACTAATTTACATGTTTTATTTATTCTATGTATTTTTAATTTAGCCTTAATTTAACCAGGAAGTTCTTTGAGATTAAAATGTCTTGCTGGAGGGAGACCTCGCCAAGAAGAGACATCACTATAAAGTTACAAATACTATAAAATCCAACATGGTACAAGTAACACAAGACAAAAGTAAAAGTTTAAGCTACCTGTATTCTGCAAGAAACTATTCATAGTAATTGATAATAAAATATACTCTTTTGCACCTTTAAGTAGGGAAAATGCAGAAGACGGCTCAACTAAGAAATGTACTTCAAAGAAAAGTTTTAAAAACTTGTTTTCAACCTGTTTTTTTTATAACATTTATGGATTCTCACATACACTACCATTCCAAAGTTTGGGGTCACTTAGAAATGTCCTTATTTTTGGAGAAAATTTTCAATGAAGATAACATTAAATTAATAATAAGAAATCCAGTCTAGACATTGTTAATGTGGTAAATGACTATTCTAGCTGGAAACAACTGATTTTTAATGGAATATCTCCATAGAGGTACAGAGGAACATTTCCAGCAACCATCACTCCTGTGTTCTAATGCTACATTGTGTTAGCTAATGGTGTTGAAAGGCTAATTGATGATTAGAAAACCCTTGTGCAGTTATGTTAGCACATGAATAAAAGTGTGAATTTTCATGGAAAGCATGAAATTGCCTGAGTGACCCCAAACTCTGAACAGCAGTGCATGAATTCAAGCCAGCAGCACATATGTGACGTCCGGCAAAATCTAAAAGTAGAAGAAATCCTTGTTTATAATCGGCCTTATTCCATTTAACCAGTCAGAGAAGTAAACTTTTAGCTTAGTGAGAAAGTAACAAGTCTATCCAGCTACAGAACACAGAGTCGGTTCTCTGCTCACACACTGAGTAGGATGATTAATCGTCACACTTCCAGAAACTCCTCTAAGTGATTTTTCACCAATCGCGTTCTTCAAACAGCAGCGAGGAGGAACCGAGTGCGAGTTCAGTCTAATTGATGGCTGCTGAGAAACTCCACTGTGGCAGCGGGGGATTAGCTGAACGTCTCAGTGGCAGGTGGTGACAGAGAGACACTGTTTCTGAATCATTTTTCTTTACCCAGATTTTCCCCACTGGTTGAGATTTATTACTGCTCGCCTGTGACAAATTTGTTATCGACTGCAGGTTGTCGTTGCCTCTGGACGGCTGCAGATGAAACTCTGTTTGTAAGAGTCGGGAAGTGACAAGAGTGTGACGCTGTCGTGGTCAGAGTGGCCCCCGGGGGCCGACTCTGGAGCTGCCCAGGGGGGATTAGCTGCATTACAGCCACAACACTAATCTGATTAGGAGCTGAAATGTGAGGGCTCCCAGTCAGCCTGTGATCAGAGGACCTCGGAGACAGGTGGAAACACATTAGAGAGGAAGGACTGGAACGTAATGAAAGTGTGGCAGGGACTGAAAAATTTGGCCGGTTTAATTTCTAAAAGTTAAGCCGGTGCTCGACGCTTTCCCTTCCCACAGGACTTGTCTTTTTCCATTTCTCTGCTATTTCTGAGGTAGAGCCTCCCACTGTTTCCTCTGAAGTAATTCTTTAAAAGCAAACATCTATCAAGTGCCATTCGGGTCAGAACACCAAACCAAATCTGAGCCTAAACTCTTGCCTAAAGCCTGGGAGACAGAGCCTAAACTTGCTCTGTCTCCCAAAATAAACCATTTGCAGTGAGCAGATTCTGTAAAAAAGGAAACACTCGGCACAACATTAGTGACTGAGCTGTGACCAGCAATCCTGGTACAAAAATTCAAGAACTTATCGACTGAATTGCAGGCTGTGTAGCTGAAAATTCAGGAATGTTTAATTCAAACTCAACCAAATCTGTGCTTAAAATCTCAAAAATAATACCCTCGTCACCAAAACTAAACCATTTGCAGTGATCAGATTCTGTAAAAAACAAACTACACGCAGATTTGAAGACATTTGTGACTCAGCTGAAACTAACAATCATATAACAAAAATTCAGAAACCTTTCGGCTGAACTGCAGGCTGTGTAATGCTATATCTGAGATACAGCCTCCTACTGTCTCCTATGAAGTATTTCCTTCATAGCTAAACATCTATTACACGGCATTCAGTCAGAAAAGTGAACCAAATCTGCACTAAAATTATGAAAAATTGTCTTGTTGTAAAAAGTACAAACCATTTGCTGTGACCAGATTCAACAAAAAACGAAACATTCCGTCCTGCTCAGTGCAACTGTGAAACTTTTGGACCTTTTCGGTTGAACTGCAAGCTGTGTAATGCTGTATCTGACATGCAGCTTCCCACTGTTTCCTATAACCTATTTCCTTCATAGCTAAAAATCTATGACGTGCCATTCAGCCAGAAAAATAAACCAAATCTGTGAGCAGATTCTGAAAAACACAAAACATTCGGCACAACTATGAAGACATTGGCGATTCAGCTGTGACCAACAATCATGACAAAAATTCAGAAGCTTATGCACTGAACTGCAGGCAGTGTCGTATATTATCTGTAGTACGTAGACCCATATACCCTGAACTGACAGTCTGTGATATTCTGTCAAAAATAGCTAACCAAATCTAAGTTTAAAATTAAATTTAATCAAAATGTACATATTCTAGGTAAAAATTTGCCCCAATTGCAGTAACCAGATTTGATTTCTTTTTAAAATTCCGCTCTCCTAGGTACATCTGTGAAGACATTAGTGACTACCTGCGCCCAACAATCATACGACAAAAATTCAGGAACTTTTTGACTGAACTGCAGGCAATGTTTTGCCATCTCTGAGATACAGCCTCAAACTACTTTCTATGAAGTAATTACTTAATAGCGGAACATCAATGACGCACCACTTGGTCAGAAAACATAACAAAATCTTCTCTCAAAATCTCAGAAAAATTGTGTTATCGCCAAAAATGAACCATTTGAAGTGAGCAGATTCTGTAAAAAAACAAAATATTCAACTCAACTGTGAAGACATTAGTGGCTCAGCTGAATTGCAGGCAGTGTAATGTATTGTCTGTAGTTTGTAGACCCATATAGGTTGAACTGCGAATCTGTGACATTTTGTCAAAAAAATCTAACCAAACCTAAGTTTAAAATTAACTTTAATCAAAATGTACATATTTTACTTAATTTGTCCCCCTAAAAAACATTTGCTTTAACTAGACATTATTTAAAAAAAATGAATAAAAAAAAATTCTGCTCTTTTTGGCACAACTGTGAATACATTAGTGACTCATCTGCACCCAACAATCATACCACAAAAATTCAGGAACTTTTCAGCTGAACTGCAGACATTGCTATCGCTGAGATACAGCCTCAAACTACTTTCTATGAAGTAATTACTTAATAGCGGAACATCAATGACACACCATTTGGTCAGAAAACAAAACCTTCTCCCAAAATCTCAGAAAAATTGTCTTATCGCGAAAAGTGAACCATTTGATGTATATGTAAGATTAAGCCCTTGTTTTCTTGGTACTTGACATTACATATTCAAAACAAATATCTCTCAAATCAAATCAAATCAAAACACCAAATATACCCTGAACTGCTAATTTGTGGCATTTTGTTTTGTAAAAAAAAAAAAAAAAAAAAAAAAATCTAAAATCAAATGCAATCAAAATGTAGATATTTTACTTAAAAAAATGCCCCATTTGCCTTAACAGGGTTTTATTTTAAAGAAAATTCTGCTCTCCTAGGTACATCTGTAAAGACCTTGGTGACTCACCTGCACCCAACAATCACACCACAAAAATTCCAGAACTTTTCAGGTGAACTGCAGGCTATTAAACACATAGAGAAGACAAATACAGAGTATTGCTATCTGTGAGATAGAGCCTCCCACTGTTTCCTATGAAGTAACTTCTTCCTTACCTCTTTGGCCACACCGTGCCACTGCTGGTGGCTGATGCACATGTCCATACGCTCCTTGTGGAAGAACTTGCACTTTTCTGGAACCAGAAGGACGTCACTCACGAACTCGCCCACTGTAAAGAAAAAAAAAAAAGAAAAATCACAATACGCCTGTTAGTCACACTACCAATCTGTCCCTAAAAAGAAAAAAAAAGCCATATCGCTGCTCAACAACACAGCCAGAATTAGAAACAATAAATCACACGGCGAGACCGAAAAGGAAAAAAAAAGGGCAGGATTCAATAATTCATAGCTGCCTGCTCCTTTACGTTTCATTACAGTGGTATAACAGAGAGGGCATTTGACACTTAAACATCTGTCTGTGCTGAAGCTGAAAAGGGATTCATCCCTCTTCTATAGCTGCATCTTTAATCCTGCAATCAAAATGGCAGTGGGGAAAATCAGGTTTCACACTGTGACTCTTTTAAGGTGGTCCAGACTCTTCCTGTGAGTCAATCATATTATTTGCCTGATGATTTCAACTCGGGGATGTTTTATTCAAAGAGCAAGTTGACAGAAAGCAGATCTGGGGGGAAAATAGATGGCTTGAAAAGGCATCTTGTGAATTCCCATGAATAGCTGCACATCTAAGGATGTGGCTTAGGGGTCAGGAGAGAGATTAAAAAGGACGGCGGCCGCTGATAGGCTGGCAGAGCGTCAAGGTGCTCAGGTAGAGTCAGAAACAGATGGAAAAGCGATGCGGGGGGAGAGAAAGAAGGAGAGAGCGAGGGATGAGAAGGAGGTTTAGAGCAAAGCCCGGGCTGAGATCAGAGTGGCTAAAGAGTGGGCGGACTGGAAACACACAAATGAGGGTCTGGAGGTTTTCTCGACGGAGGCTGGGAGCCGTCCTGTAACTGCTCATTTAGCGGTCCGCCTTAACCTCGGCCCGAGGCAGAGCCGCCGGAGCAGAGGCGAGGCAGGCAGGCCGAGGCTGAAAAAGCAGTGTTTTGGAAAATGAGAGGGTAGGATAGGAAGAGGAGAGAGCTGGAAATAGAAGAGGACTCAGCAGCTGCTTCTCATCTCCGCCCAGGAGGTACAGTAACAACCGACCCCCCCCAGACCCTACGATGCCTGTCTGCACCCACCAATGCTGAAAAGTACATTAACCCAAGTACTGTACAGAAATACAGGTTCCTATGGTATCCAAAACACAACATTATTCAACAGTGCTGACAATCAGGTCATCAATAAACTGCTGTTTCTTCTCTTTTATACGATTCTGAATAGAATACACTGGGTTTCGAATTATAAAACACTCCCTTTGGTTTCTAGGAAAATTATATTTGTGTTATTTTCTGATCCCAAATCCAAAAAAAACAACAAAAAATCAAAATGGCTCCATTTTTCAGTGTCAGGCATGAATAAATCACTAAAAGATATTAAATGTTCCCACAGTTCTCCAACTACTAATCTCTGACATCCTTTTCTGTCAGAAAATTTAACCACATGCAGGTTTAAAATCACAATATTTCATGGAGATCATCTTGTTCTACAGGTCTCATTTACATATTTGACTCAGAAACACAGTTTACTCAAAACAGACTCTTTAAAATTCAAATAATTTTCTGCGTCTCGGCACTAACTCCACAAAAAATCACCAATATTATACCATTTATCAGCATCAGACATTGATAAATCGCTGTTAAATTTTCAACTTTTCTAAAACTACCGATCTATAACAAGCCATTTAGCCTTAGTTTCAGTTTAAAATCATAAAATTTCTTGAAAATTATTTCATTCTATGTGTCTTGTTTATAAATTTGCCAAAAAATATAGTTTGTTCTGACTAGATTGAATTAAAAAACTAAAATATTCTGCATTTTTTGACACAACTGTGAAGCCTTTAATGACTCATCTGTGACAAATAGTGATGTTGCAAAAATTCTGGTAATTTTCAGCTGAACTGCAGGCAGTGTTTACACAGAGCAGAGTGGAATGGAAGAATGGAAACAAAATAAAAATCTAAGTTGTAAAATAGATATAATATGTACAGTTACCAAATTTTTCCAGTGTTGGTAAAAGCTGTGGGTGCTTGTTGTACATGTTGATTCCAGCTTTTTTTAATCTATAAAATAAATAATCAAAGAAATTCAATTTTCGTTTCCTTCTCTTTCTTTTTTTATACAATTTATGGTACTAAAACTGTCTGACATTGCAACTGAACATGAAACGTCTAGTCATGGTTGTGCTGTTTCCATAGAGGAACTTTAAAAATAGAAAAAAAAATTAAAAACCCCAAAGTGACACCATTTATCTGAAGCAGAAACTGTAAAATGAGAAAAAAATGTCAGATTTTCTACTTTCTGGTGGTCCTTGAACTACTCATCTGTGACATACTTTCATGTCAGAAAAGTTAACCAGATCTAAGCTAATCATCATGATAGTTCACTTTATTCTAGATGTGTCACTTAAAAATTCAACAAAAACAAGGCATTTACAGAAACCAGATTCTGAAAATGAACAAATAAATAAATAAATAAATAAATAAATAAATAAATAAATAAATAAATAAATAAATAATTGTGCTTTCCTCAGTGAAGCTAAAAAATCTTTACTAACTTTGCTGCAAAAAACAATCTCGTAAGAAAAATGTTGGTATTTTTTTTCAGCTGAACTGCAGGCTGTGTACACCTGTAAACACGTATACATGTTAACTTCATGTTCAAGTAAACAAATTCAGCTTCCGTTTTTTTCCTATTTAATGATATTTTTGAGTTCTCTCTCCTTCTAGTCATGGTTGTTCTGTTTCCATAGAGGTGCAGAACTTTATACTGCAGTGAAAAATGATCCCACAGTGAGTAAACACATGACAAGGAGTGAAAAAACACCCAGAAATTGCTCAGCATTCATAGGATTTAAGACTAAACACTCAAATATTTCTTCTGCTACCTCTAATGCACCACATTTTGCAGAGCAGCTTTTATTTATATCTCACAGCTGTTGTTTCTGAGCACACACACACATAAATATCCAATTAAGCAGTTAAAATTAGCTTTATTTTGACGAGATGATGCTTTAACATATAATAATAAAACCAGAAAGTGGCCATTCTGCATGTTGAGAGCTTTTAAGTGGATTTTGCTGATAATATTTTTCTGAAAGTGTGACATTTGCTTACTTTATAATCATTCTGCACGGTTTTATTGCTGCTCTATATATTTATTTTACCACTCTGCTGACTCCTCCCTCCTCTCAGCACGCAGGGAAACAAGAAGCGAGCGAGAAAAAGCAACATGAGCTCCGCATCCTGCGCACCGGATGCCATCCACTCACTCTCTGTTCATTTCACTTGTATCCATCTCGTCCTCTCACTCTCAGAGGTTTCTCCGGTGGAGTGGGTTTCACGCAGCCTGCGGCGGGTGATGGATGGTGGTGTTCGGAGAGCAGCTGTGCTGCACTCGTCTGTTGTGCAGACCGGTTTGTGTAGCCGGTGACCTCCTCTCCACCTGCTCTATTCATCCTCACCTTCCCTCTAACTTTGCATCTATCAGATTCTCCCGCTAACGCTGTCGAATCCTTGGACCGGTGGCACCACAGGCATCCGAGGCACGTGAAGGTTAGAAAACTGTACAAGCAAAGTAAAGATGAAGCTTCAGTACCGGAAGGTGGTAAATTAGTGCTAAATTTCATCAGTGCTTTAGCCTAACATCTACTATGTGCCATTCAGACAGAAAGCTATATTGAATCTGAGTTAAAAAATCTCCCAAAAAAAATACAATATGAACAGCAATTTGGTCAGCTCAGGTCATCTTCCAACTTACACTTACTTTAATTAGATTTTATTTGAAGTCAGTATAATGTCTGAAAATGAAGATTAACATGTTTTGTGCATTTTTCCAGTGTTGGCAACAGCTATGGGCATTTGGAAAAATAAAAAATTAATGAACGAAATTCAACTTTTTTATGACTCAGGGCATTCTAGCTGGGTTGAAGTTATTATAATATCTGAAGGTGTAACCCAAAACTCACTAAAATGTTAAAATACATGTTTTCTTTTTAAAAAAAGAGCCAAAACGACACAATTTATCAGATCCAGAAATGATAAAGACAGAGACAATTGATCAGATTTTCAACTTTTCAATCATGCTTTAGCCTGACATCTAAGATGTACAAGTTAGGCAGTAAAATAAACAAAATCTGAACCTAAAATCTACCAAAAACTAGAACATGACCAGCAGTTTGATAAACTCAACTGTCCTATACAAATGCACTCAATTTATTTGGATTTCATCTGAAGTCAGTATGATATCTGAAAACAGAGATTAACATGTTTTGTGCACTTTTAATATGCTATTATGAGTTACATATAATAGCATATGGATGAAAATGATCGGTTATAGGTAGAGAATCAGCATTTCTGGGATAGTAATGATTCAAAACACTGAGTTTTTCCTGCTTTGATTAAAATAAATAAAACATTAACACCACAGACGGTGTTGTATCGTGTGATTTTTTGCCATACAGTCAATATTATACCCAGTTCCAGTCCTGTGCTCTGATTTTTGGCAGCGTGACCAACATTTTGTTTACATTTCCGTCATATTATGCGTTTGAAGTGGAGGAAACCTGATCTGCCACTAAGATTAAACGTCTGAAGCCAGGAGATAACTGGTGGTTCATGTTGCATAATGGAAAGAGCGTTTGCATTTAACTCCCGGGTTCCGCAGAGCACTTCTCCAGAAAAACTTTAGAGTTTTCCACCAGAGGCTAAACCAACGTGTTATTGTCCAAGTCTTCCCATTACCTAACATTTCACATGAGTTAAACCCGTAATACTATCACACATAAGGAAAGAGTGCAGTCATTTTTTTTTTTTTTTTAAATTTTATGTGTCATTGCAAAACATTTCTTGAGAAGTGAAGGAATGCAAACAGCCAGAGGCGTGGCGCTCTGAAACAAGCCCGAGTTTGTACCATTATCAGTGTATTTACAATCACTGTGGTGATACGAGGAGGAGTCACTGTTTGTTCTTGGTCAACAGGAAGAGCTCAGCATGTGTCACGTCCACAAATAATAGGGGCTATTATGGAAATCCACCGAAAGAGGACCTTAAAATGCTTTGTTCCTGAAAAGCCTATGAGGTATAAAGTAAAAGGTCAAAGAGGAGTAGCTCTCAGTTAGCCGGAAAACATGTGAGCATTGAGGCACAGTGCAGATTATGAGAAACAGCAACAGAGTTTAACCATCTGAATTAGTATGAAAGGCACGTTTTCTTGAAAAATATCATCAAAATGACACCATTTATCACAGTCAGAATCATCCGATTTTCTACTTTTCAACAGTGCTTTAGCTAAACATCTGTTTTGTCAGAAAACTTGAGCAAATCTGAGCATAAAAACTAAAATAAAAAAGTCTTTGTTTATGGCTCTAATAATTTGCCAAAAAAGAAACCATTCGCAGTGTACAGATTTTAAAAAAAATAAGAACATTCTCTGCACCCTGGCACAACTGTCTCACAATCAGTGACTCAGCTGTGACCAACAACTGTGCAACAAAAATTCAGGAACTTTTCGACGGAACTGCAGGCAGTGTTTAGACAAAGCAGAGAGGAGACAAGATTGAAAACAAATTTAAAATGTATTATAAAGTGTCAAGTAGTGGAATATCTGTAAAGACACAAATTGAATGACTGATCTGTGATTGGCTGTTTTGTCAAAAAACACCTAACTGAATTTAAGTTTAAAATTACAATATTTTATCAAAGTCTTGATTATTCTCTTGTGTCTCGCTTAAAAATTTGCCAAAATAATACCACTAGTTCTAACCTGATTCTCCTCTCCTCGGAGAGGAGAATTTACAAACTATTTGCAAACTATTTTATAAACTATTTGCAGTGACCAGATTGTGAAAAAACTGAAAATTTGACCAACAATTGGTTTTCTTCTGAACTGCAGGCTGTGTTTAGACAGAGCAGAGAGGAGACAAGTATGAAAACAAATTCAAAATGTAGTTTAAAGCATGAAGTAGTAGGATATCTGTAGTATGGAAAGCAACATACCTTGAGCTACTAATCTGTGACTTGCTATTTTGTCAGAAAAAACCTAATCAAGTCGAAGTTTAAAGTTATGATATTTCATCAAAATCTTTATTCTCCTGTGCCTGGCTTAAAAAATCGCCCAAAAAAATACCATTTTTTCTCACCTGATTCTTTAAAAAACTAAAAATTCTGCTCTCCTCAGCACAATTTAAAAATCTGGCAAAAATAAACCATTTGCTCTGACCAGATTCTGCAAAAAACAAAAAAATGTGGTCTTCTGTGGTGCAACTGTAAAGCAATGAGTAACCCAGCTGTGGAAATCGGGTGACAAAAGACTTTCTGGCTGAACTGCAGTCAATATTTAGACAAAACAGAGAGGAGACAAGTCTGGAAACAAACTGAAAATGTAGTATAAAGCATGAGCATAGTATGTAGAACCACGTACCTTCAACTATGAATGTATGACGCATTTTTGTCAGAAAACCGGATCAAATCTAAGTTTAAAATTAGGCTATTTCATTAACAAAAAAAATTATTCTGCATGTCACGCTTAAAAATTTGACAAAAAAATACTACTTGCTTTGACAATATTCTATATATATATGTAAAAAAAAAAAATCGCCTCTCTTTATTGATTCTGCTTGACCAATAGTGAAGTAAGCAAAATTCACAGACTTTCAGCTGAACTGCAGGCTGTGTTTTTATACAGCAGAGAGGAGAAATAAATTACAAATCTAAGCAGTAAAATATATTTATTATTTAGAGGCCACAAACCTTGAACTACCAAAACCTACCAAAACCTAAGTTTAAAATTATGATATTTCATCAAAATTTTCTTTATTCTCTTACGCCTTACTTAATAAAATCACAAAACAAATACCACCGACAATCCAGATTCTATAAAAAAAAAGAAAAATTTTCTCCTCAGTCCACCCGAAATAATTAATAACTTAACAAAAATTCAGAAATTTTTCAGCTGAGCGGCAGGCAGTGTTTAGACAGAGCAGAGAAGAAACAAATACACAGTTAAATCTCTATAGTATGTAGAGCCACTACTTTTTACAGTATTGGTAACACTTGAATGAATTAATGCACTTGTTGATTCCGCTCTTTATGTTTTTTCTAAAATAAATCATTAACAATATCCACAATGTTAAGATTTACACCTTTTTAACGGTGTCATACTGCACAGAAGACATTTCTGAGTGCTCTCTACCTCTAGCCATGATTGTTCTGTTTCCACAGAGGTGCAGGACTTAATATTTCAGTGGAAAAATGAGCCCACAGTGAGGAAAAATGCGTCGAGTTGCAAAAAACATACCCAGGGACTGCTCGCAGTTTAGGTGGTTAAAGAAGTTTCGTGTTTCATAAACGAGGAATGAAATGCAAATTTGTCATTTGAAAGCTCCTCGTGAAATGTGTGTTTACCCGCGGCACAAAACACCGTCGTTGCAGACACGCTGTGTTTCTGCAGAAAGCTGCAGCAGCCTGTATTGTCCCAGCAAATTGTCCCTCAACAATTTAATGATTGTGTAAGAGACGTTCCAGCCACACATCTGCCACCGACTGTTCTCACCGATCCAGACATAATAACGAAAAAAAAGTCTCTAAAATAATCCTGTGCTGTTTGACAAAGACATCATGCTGCAGGGATTAGAGTGCCATGGAACAAAAATCTCATTCATTTGCGGAGCCATTGTTTGGGGACAGGAAACATGGAGGGATTGTGGCTCTGAGCCTTCGCATGGAGAGATGGGATACAGCAGAATCCATCTCCCTCTTTTTACACCCAGATCCATCCTTAGCACATTTGCATTATTCATATAAACCTATTAACTTGACATGGGTGCTGGTCTGGCCCTTTTAATCACATCCTTCGAGCTATAGCCCACCTCCCTTTGGAGTATTTCATTTTTTTTCTTTTGATTCAGCTATAATTAAAGTACACTGACGAATATGAGGCCGAACCTCTGATGTTCATTTCTCTGGAACATTACGCGAACATCACAAACAATGAATAATTCAGAGGAGCTCGTTATCGTATCTGATCTGATAGAAAGGCCTGACAAATAATGGACCGGAGAGGTGAGGCGAAAGAGGTGTGTAGCATCTGATCAGAGGCCTCCAACGAAGCCCCCTAACATGCTCCATTACATAATTAAGCAGAAAGCCAGTGAATCGCCTCCTTCTCGCCAGCGCCTTATGTCTATGTCTCGTTCTCCATCTGTCTCCTCTGGTCTCTCGGTTCAAAACCCAGCAGAGCGGCAGAGAAAGCCTCTGTAATTTGACGGGGGCATGAGACCTGAAACGGTGAGAAAAACCCTGTAAGAACAGGCTCCGAAGCTGCTTAATTATTCCAAAAAGAGCTAAAGGGACCGTTTTAATTACACGGCGGCCGCGCAAATGCATCATAACGAGACGTTCTGGGTTGTTGATAGGTGCAACAGCTGGACACACAGCCAGGAAACAGCGTCAGACAGAAACGGCTCCAGGACTGAAGTTGAGAGCGAACTGAGGGGGATTTTGGAGACCCTGCTCTCATCCGTATTCCCGTCTCAGCCACCAAGAAGTTGCCACTCTAGTTGTGTGTTTGCTGTCCCATGAATCCCCCCCACCCCCAAACCTCCTCTCTGCCAAAAATGCTCTTGAATTGTAGCCCATTTCACAGTCCAGTGCAACTGCTAATGGCTTTTTCATCCCAGAAAAAGCGGCACAACTCAATCAGCAAGAGGCTTTTGGATGGAGGAAGGGTGCCGGAAAGTGTCTTGCATCACGGAGGAAGATGCGTTTTCCCCCGACAAACACAGGAAGAAGCCTTGTTTCGGGACTCTTCGTTATTGCAATCCTCCGAGGCAGCGGCTGAGGTTTTTCTTTTCTGTAAGTCGCAGACAGAGAGGCATGTGGCTCGCAAACTCCCAGGCTATATCTGACATTTAATAAAGCAGAATACAGCCATGTTGCCACCGCTGATTACACTGATGCTGCAGGAGACGGAGGAGGTGGAGGGTTGCGTATGACAGCCCAGGCGGATGGAGAAACGGGGAGTAATAAAGCAGAGGCCTCCTCGCAAGACCCCCCTTCTCCTGCTGACCCTGTGTGTCTGTGTGAGTTTATGGCCACCGTCTGAGGGGGGAAATAAGATTGTGCTTTATTGCTCAACAAGCCTCCCCAGCAATAATAGCCTCCCCCCGTCTCCTTTAGCCATCCGTTCTCAGAGACATTAGCTCCCCATCCAGCCTGGATCCGCTCAATCTGCAGCTCAAGGCCAGAATTAGTCAACTGAATCAGACTCCAATATCGCTCCACGTCACCTCTGCCTATGGCGCCCATGCATCAAAATCCAGTCTTTCTCTGCACTGGCGGATCACCTGATGCGAAGGGGCCATTTACAACCATCTAAGTGCACGCGTGAAGATTCCCCCGGACCTTGAACTACTCATTAGAGCTTACCTAAGCATTTGTAAGGCACCACGATGTGTGCGTGGCCTTTGCACACCTTCTTCTCCTTCTTGCACCAGTTCTCGATGCGAATGGGCTGGTTGGCCTCCACCACGTTGGTGATTTGGAGCTCCGGGTACATCTGTCGGAGGGAAAAAAAAAAAGAAGACGCAAATAATGAGAGAGGAGTTTTGTGCATGCGAGAAGGTGCGATAAGAGGAGCTTCAATGGGTTGCTTTAATCCACGCTTTACACTCTCTAGAAGCCATCTGCACAACTCTTTCCCCAAAATGCCATCAAAATGTCAGAAAAAAATGTAACTGAAGCCAGAGAAAATGACAGTCACATGGTCTGGTAACTGAAATGCCAGCCACTATACTGTAAATAATATGTGTCTGTTAGGACGAGCTCAAAAGCCTCTCTAATGACAAATCACAGTGAAATGAAAATTGCCTTTTTCCACCTTGCTAGCCAGCTCCCTTTAACACAACACAGAGCTATTCAGCCTGCAGAGCTACACAAATGTCCTTAACACTAAATTTCACCAACTAATAGTTCTGCAAGAGTAAATAATGACATATTTCAATCTGTTAATTGTTTTCTTATTTAGTTTTTTGGTCTATAAAATGCTAAACAAAAAAAAAAAAAAAAAAAAAAAAGTTAAAAATGTCCCTTAAAGTTTCCTGAAGCTCATGATCGTTTCCTCAAATGTGTTGTTTTGGCCGCAACCCAGAAGAAATTCAATTTAGTGTCATAGGAGAGGAAAGACACACAAAAATATTCAAATTTAAAAAGCAGGAATCTTTGGCTAAACGCCTGGAAGAATTTTGTTTGTGAAAGTATTTTGCAGCACTCAACATGAGCCCATAAAGACGACAGAAAAGGTAATAAATTAAAGTTGTGTCGTGCAGAATGGCTGCTGCTGCTGTTGTTGTCCTTGTATTAGTATCTTAAAATTGCTTTCTGAATTGTGGGGATTTTAAACAATCACTCCAAACAGATCGATGGTATTCAATAGTTGACAAATGCTCAGTTCATTTGTTGCGGCTCCACATACCTCTGCAAAGCTTCAGATATAATTTTATTGTATTGATTTACTGTGAACTTACTACTAAACTGATTCCTTTTCTTGCCACAAGTCAGATGAGAATTATAATGCCTACCTGTTAGATATAGAGCTTACTTTAGCAAAAAAAAGATTGGAAATAAACAACCGGACTGGAAAATATTCCCATCAGCTAAAGCTTAAGTTCACTAATCAACACATCAAGCTTGTCGAGTTTATTGCTTCTTGTTTATTGCACCGACATGAGATTGGTTTTGATTTTCTCATCTTTCAGCTGTCAGCAAGGCAGTAAACGTGTGTGCTTCCAGAAAATGTCAAACTCTTCTTTTAATTCTCAGTAAATGACATTTACAATTCTTCCTGACAGACATTAGCATGTTTATCTCAAAAAGTAGTAAGACTGCACTGAAATTCAACTACAAGACTCAATTAGATGATTTTTTAAAAAACAAAGTTGCACATTCAAATCTACTTTTAACTTTCTGAACATCAAGCAGGTTTTCCTCACTGTGGGCAATTTTTTACTGCATTATAAAGTCTTGCACCTCTATGGAAACATCACAACCATGACTAGAAGTAGAGAGGACTCAGAAATGTCTTTTGTGTAGTATGACATGGTTACAATTCAATAAATAATTAAACAAAGAAAAACGAAAGCGGAATTTCTTCGATTATTTGTTATAAAAATTTAATTCTAATACTGTAAAAAAAAAAATATGGTGGCTCTATATATTCTGGATATTTCACTTACTTCTTTAAAAATTGCCTCTTTTTTGTGCTCCTGCCTGCAGTTCAACCTAGTTTAACTGAAAACATTCAGAATTTTTGTCAGGCGACTGTTGGTCACAGCTGAATCACTCATAGCTTCCCAGTTGTGTCAAGGAATGCAGAATTTTTTGTTTTTTATAGGATCTGGTTAAAGCAAACACTTTATTTTTTTGCAGATTTTTATATGACATGAGACATGTAGAATAAAGTGACTTTGATGAGATATTGCAATTTTATGCTTAAATTTGGCTAACTTCTCTCAGGAATCGCTCTGTTTTTACAGTTTCTGGCTCTGATAAATGGTGTAAATTCACCAATTTTTTTAAACGACAACATGCCTTTCAAACCTGTGGGTGGGTTTTGTGGCACAGAGGGTTAAAACTAAACCAAGCTCTGCTCCTTTCCGACTGACCTTTTGGCCTGAATTGCATCACTTCTAGACTGACGGGATCGAAGCCTGTCTGTGTCGCATTGACTTACCTCCTGGCAGTACTGCAGCACGCCCTCTTTGGTTCCTACGCAGCTCTTGGTTCCGGATGGGTCGGGCTCCCAGCGGCCGGTCTGGATGTTGACGTGCATGTTGAGCTTTCCGCAGAACATGGCCACCTGCGGCTCGGCTACGGCGAACCCTGTGCCGGCATTGGCTGCTAGCGCCTGCAGGAGGACAGAGAAAGAGACAGAAACGTGGGTTGATGCACTCGATCATCGCAGAGCTCGTAAAAGCCGGGGAATATTCCGGCTGACAGGCTTGAGAAACTGTCGGCATCGCTCGCTCTTCTCATAAAAAACACTTCTGTACTCAGAAGTCTGACCACATAAAGCGGCTCATGTGCTGCAGTAGATAAGAGGAGATGGGATGCTGCAGCGCTGAGAGCAGAGGAGTTCGGACTGGAGGAGAATTAAATGCACCTCAGGAATGTTTGGCTGCGTTAATGCTTAAATAAGTAGAAGTTTGATTGGATTAGTGTACAAGGGTTTTGCTCTGGGAGTAAAAATTAAAAAAATGGGTTAGTCTGTCGTGGCTCACAAACCAGGACATTCCTAGTTGAGGAGGGCACAGATTTCTGAACCTCCTGGGACCAAAATCTTTCCACAACAGATCATTTATTCCTCAAAGTAAACAATCAGCATTCCTTCTAGCAGCGGCAACATCAGGTATAATGCGGCGGAAACAAGTGTTAGCATAGGATTTATTGAGTACTTCTGTAGAATTTCTGTCTTCCCATCTTTGTTTGCCTCCCCGCCATCCGAACACGAGAGGAAATCTGTTATCTGTGTCCTCTCTGTCAGTATTTACTGAACTATGCAAGCAGGAAGCTTCAGCACCCGGCCCTGCCCCAACTTCACTCTAAACAACACTCTTTTTAGAAAATGGACACATTCAAAACCGCTGCTTTCACATGGTTGGCTTTCAAATGACTCTGTAAGTCACGGGCTGCTACCGCTCGACTGATGCTCGGGGTGTCACTGCGCGGGACTCTAATTAATCAGTGAGGCGTTGCAGCTCTGCATGCCAAACCGTCCCAAAGCACACACCAGGGAGCCTCCTGACGGGAAGTGGAATGGAACTGATCCCCTCCTGATTGTCACAACATCATCGGGCCGAGTAAACAGGCCTTGGATCCGGGGAGCGAGCCGGACAAACCGTTTTCTGTGTCTGAAAACCTTCAGGAGACGTGGACAGAGACGTTTTATTGCGGGACAAAACGGCTGAAGAGGGAAGACTTGAGTAACAGAGTGTCGGACAAAGCTCTCGGTCTAATCGTGTGCAGGCGGACAATAGCTGCAGAACAGAGCAGAGCGAGGACAAAACAAGTGCTGTGTAATCAGCAGTTGGCTGTAGCCAGAGCTGAGTCTGCACACACGCACGCACACGCACACGCACACACACACTGAATCCACCCACGCTCACACATATACATTCAGCAGCACGACAGCATAATCATAAAACACATAGAGAACCTCGTAGACGAGTGTTCATTCATACAGACCAGCAAGCACACCTTGGATTGTCGTAACCGAGTCCTGGATGAGCTCTTTGTCCTGCTCCAATCCTTCATCTCTGCACCACCACCACAGGCATAAAGCACTAAAAGAATACAATGCATGCTGATCTCCAACGGGTGGAAGCTGGATGCCAAGATTTCAGGTTATTAACACAGTTATCAAAGAAAGAAAGGAAGCAAAGAGTGGGAATTGAATGCTGCAGCAACTGAAGCAAATTCAGGATAGCAGAGAGCTACAGTATCTCTCACTGAAAGAGTCAGTTTGACTCACATTATATTTAAAAAATACACATACAAAAGGTTTCAAGATGAAGTTGTTATTCTTATGCTGGGGGTCGACCAATATAGTTTTTTTAGGGCCAATATCAGTCACAGTTCTTCGTAATAAAGGAAAAATGGAGAACTGATAATTAGAAGTGACATAAATTTGGAGGAAAACTGGTGTCAGACTGTAGAATAGCACAAATATTATCGCAAAACTTTTTTTAATAAAAGAGAACTTTTTGACATTTTGCCATTACCGTTGACAACGAGCACCCAATCAGACAGCACTGTGGGCGGGACATCTTTCAGAACTACGTTTGCTTTCCAATATTCATGCTAACAGACTATATAATATGCGAGAATAAAGATTCAGCATGTTTCAGTAGAACTAAATGGAATTTATTTACTATCGTTGCACATTTGCAACAAAGTGAATCAATAATCTGACAGTGCATAATAAATAAAAACAAAGTGCACAAGTAGGCAGTATGAATAGCTAGCAGGCATTTGTTTTGATTCACTGTATGTTAAACGTAGTATTCCAAAAACACCTGGATGTTGTGCTACATCTGGTCATGTTTTGCTGGATTCTTAACAACAATCTTCTGTGTAGTTACGCTGCAAATGTCGTGGTGTTTTGCACAAATATAAACAAGTTTTAGCTGCCAGGAGAGCAAAACAAATGACAGCTCATTCTGCAGTACAGAGTGTGACAGACAAAGTTTAAAGCCCAACATTATGATGTAGTGGTACATGTCAATTGTATAAATACCGCAAGAAACACTACGTACTTTGTGAGGGCAGATGGTGGATGAACTTGAAGTAGAAAGAACGTGATTTGGAATGCAGCCAGTGAATACAGACTGACAGAGATGGTTGTATCACAGCCAACACTGTTGTAAGTTGACATATTTTTTCTGAAATCGGTTAAGAAAATACCCCAAAATTCTGAATATTGGCTCCAATAATCAGCCAAATTGATAATCGGTCAAACCCTACTCCTAAAGATTCAAAATGACAAAATAAAAAAGCTGGAATTTTGTGTTTTTCTTTATATTTCTCCAGATATTTAGATGTTTTCTCTATGCTCCTTTCTCCACTTCGTTATCTATTGTTTTTTGCGTTCTTGCATATTTTTAAATCAAATTTATCTCAAATCAGTAAAAAAACAACAACAAAATGCTGAATACTGGCTCCAATAATCAGCCAAATTAATAATCAGTCAACCCCTACTCCCAGTGACCTGCCAGTAAAATAAATAAGCTGGATTTTTGTATTATTATTTCTATTTCTTTAGATGTCCTGATGCTTTTTAAATGCTGCTTGCTCCACTTTATTTTATTTATGGGTCTTGCCTACTTTGTAAAGCGTCTTTGAGTGTCTTGAAAAGCGCTTTGTAAGTATTATTGTTATCATAGATTTGTACCAATTACACTATACTGCACTGCTTTTACATCTGTAAATATAATGTACTGCTATCTGTAAATATCTATCTACTTGCACACTAGCCAGGCAGTATTTTACAGCACCGCGGTTACCGATAAAGTTGACTTTGACTTTAGATGTATGGACAAATTGTTCTATTTTGGGTGTTTTTTTAAAGTCTTCATGGAGTCCTACTGTTAGCTAGGTTACAAGTATATTATTTACTGTATGTTGTGTAAATACAAACATCTTATTGCGAGATGAACTGCAGGGAGAGCGCAGGCTGAAAAGGCAGCAGCTAATGGGGATCCACACAGACAAACATTCCTGTTTGCTCTCCTCCCTCTCGCTGCTTTGTCAGATCTCCACAGAGGTTGGGAGGAAACGAGGGAGAAGAAGAAGCACATTAGGGAGGCGGTGACGGTCTGACCACAAAAACAAGCGTTCAGGGCGTCCCGACACCCGTTTGACTCCTTTTTTTTGTTTTCAACTTGTACAAGGCAGAGTGGAGCTGGGTAATACCGGCTGATCTGCAGTCACATGCCTGTTTACTGGTTGAGAAAAGAGCTGCTGTGGACCAGACGTGCACAAAGAGAAATGCCACGGGGGCATCGGAGAGGAGCGGCGTGTAGCTGCAGAGGGCCTGAGGGAGGGAAGGGCAGCGGGTCAGGTGAAGATCGTCTTGTTTGTGCTCTCTGTCTGTTCGTCAGTGGTACCTGAAGCAGAAGGACGAGAAAACAGAGCCGACAGCGAGTTCTGCTGACGGTGACATCCTCAGTAGGAGATGCACATGACTGCGAGAGACAAAAGTCGCCTCTGTTCTCGAGACAACATCTCGAAAGTGACAGAATTTTTATCGTGGATGTGACTCAGCCTTGGACGGCACAGAACTGCAGTGTCGATGTCTCAGTTTTTTTTACTATCGATTTGCTCCATCAGCCAGAAAAATTGAATCCGAAGAAGAAAAATGAGAAATAATAGAAGCAACTATTGGCTGCGGATGAATTCAAACAACTGACCAGTTTAGTTTGTATTTTGAAAATGATTCATGGACGCCCTTTTTTACCCTTGTAGCAGATGAATACACCATTAATCTGGTTTTCTAATGAGCAAACACACAAATTAGAGGCAAATCTGTCCTCCTTTATAGTGATAAAAGCAGAAAAATTGTGTTGTGGGGTGTCTACTCTAGTTTCAATTACTGTCTGCACTAAAAAAAACAGCGTTTGGGCTCAACAAACAAAACTAAAGCAACAGTTGTGTTGGAAAAAGCAGAAAAATTGTGTTATCTGGTGATGTTACAGACCATTTACTGTCTACATCTGGTTTATGTTACCATCTACACTATAAAAATCAATGTTTAGGCTCAACAGGCCAAAATAACGCAACAATTTGCACCAATCTTTTTGATTTACGACGATTTCTAATGAAATGATGTTCAACTAACGCGCTATTTTGAGTTACAGGAACTAGCTTTTCAACTACAAATAAATATATTTTCAATTTCTAGTCTAAACCATCTAAAATTGTCCAGACTTGTTAAGATAGAGACAACTGAAAAAGAAAATTACAGTTACCTCAACTTAAATCTAGTTTTAAATCAACTAGTGCAAAAAAAATTACTTGAAATTACACATAATATTAAGTTGATGCAACATAATTATGTCAATTATTAAAATATGCAGTGGAAAAAAAAATGTTTTTTTGTGATGTTACAGAGTGTTTACTGTCTATATATAGTTTGTGTTACTGTCTACACTAAAAAAAAGCAAATGAATCCAAATCACTGACCAGTTCAGCTTGTACTTCTAAAACGACACATGGGTGTGCACACAAACACTCCTTTTTATCAACACAACAGATGAATATAACATTAATCTTGTTTCCTTGTAAGCAAACACACACATTAGAGGCAAATCTGCCTAATTCTGTGACGTTACAAAGAGTTTATTGGCTATATTTAGTTTAAGTTGATGTCTACAGTCTAAAAAAAAAAAAAAAAAAAAACATGTTTTGGCTCATTAAACTAAATTAACGCAACAGTTGTGGTGGAAAAAGCAGAAAAATTGTGTCATTTTGGAATATTACAGTCTTCACTGTCTATATCTAGTTTATATTACTGTCTACACTCTAAAAAAAAGAATGGTCTTGAGTCAACATCTGGAATTTTAACATAGATGTGACTGTTTTTACATCACCTAAAATCGGTTTGTTCTGTTGAGCAGCAAAATGGGATCAGAGGAAGAAAAATGAGAAATACTAAAAGTAATTCTTGGCTGCGGATGAACCACTGGCCACTTTAGTTTGTATTTCTGCTTTGATTTAATGTAATCTGACTCCTGCTTAAAGGTCGCATGAAATAACATCGACTGTAATTTTCTTTCCACACGAGGCAGAAGTTCAGGCCGGGACAAGAATGACTTTGTTTTAAAGTTCAAAAGCAGAATGAATCAAAGATCATAAAACTGGCAGCGGCAGCAGCCCCTTGAGGATCACCGGCTTGATGATTTTGATGATGGTGGTTGCAAACCGACACCTCGATGAACAGCTCGGTTTTATGAGGCAGGAACGGGTTGGTTGGTTTTGCTTCGACACCTGTAATCACATTTTATACTTTGGGATAAGAAAGGTTGAGTCATGAACAACATCTTGACGAGTTACAGGAAGAGGAGTCGGTGAAAGGTGGATTTTTTTTGAGCATTCGTATGCGTAATTGAGCTATTTTCTACTAAAATAAACCTTTTGGTGATTAATTTTGATCCAGACTGCATCATTTCTGATTTTGGTATCGACTGTTGCTGCGATAAACACTCACTTTCTGGAAAATAACAAGGAGCCGCCACACCTAACAAGCCATTGAGCCTCCTCATCTCTCGTTACTGACTCACCGTGAGATGTTATATCATGTGTAAGTGTGAACACCTGCTGCTGTGAGTAGGCAGAGACAAAAGAAGGGAAGGAGAGAGGGAGTGGAAGTTGGGAAGAGGGCGAGACAGACGAAAGCTCGGGCAAACACGTTAAATTGACAGGAGTGACGGGAAACGTGCGCCGGTTGGCTTCGGTCCCGGTTTGGAAATATCCTTCTCAAATGAACGCAGGCCGTAATGCGATAAAGAAACGGGGCGAGAGGCGGCGTGGAGGCTGCAGAGACAGGCCTGCCACCACAGACGCTCGTCAAAATAAATAATAAAAAAAAAAAAAAAAAGAAAAAAGATGTGTGGGCTGAGGATCGTTTAGCTCGTTTTCACTCCTCGCTGCAAACACACACCAGTATGCTGCCACTGCTGCCGCCTTCCCAGTCTGCCTCCAGCACACAAACATGTTTTATTGGCCTGCTCTGTGTGCTGAGCCAAGATTCGCATAAAACAAGCGAAGACATGACAGCGCTTGTTGGGAAATAACGCATGGAACATCGGACGCGCACACAAACAAACGCTCCTTTTTAATTCCTCCTAACAGATGAATATACCATCAGTGTGGTTTTCTAATGAGTGCACACATTAGTGATGAATCTGTTCGCCTCTGTAGTGGAAAGAGCAGAATAATTGTGTTATTTTGTGATGTTGCATAGCATTTACTGTCTATATCTAGCTTAAGTTTCTGTTGACACTCTAAAAATCAATGTTTAGGCTCCACAAGCAAAACAAACGCAACAGTTGTAGTGAAAAACGTAGAAAAATTGTGTTGTTTTGTGATGTTACAGAGCATTTACTGTCTATATCTAGTTTAAATTACTGCCTAGACTCTAAAAAAATCAATGTTGGGGCTCAACAAGGAAAACTAACTCAACAGTTGTAGTGAAAAAAAGCAGAAAAATGTTGTTATCTTGTGATGTTACAGCGCATTTACTGTCTATATCTGGTTTAAGTTACTGTCTACACACAAAATCAATGTTTAGGCTCAACAAACAAAACTAACACAACAGCTGTGAAGGAAAAAGCTGAAAATTTGTGTTATTTTGTACTGTTTACTGTCAATATCTAGTTTAAGTTACTGTCTGCACTCTAAAAACCAATGTTTAGGCTCAACAAACACAACTAATCCCACACTTGTGGTGGAAAAAAATGAAAACTTGTGTTGTTTTGTGACATTATAGAACATTTACTGCCTATATCTAGTTAAGTTACTGCCTAGACTCTTAAAAAATCAATGTTCAGGCTCCACAGGCCAAAATAATGCAACATTTGTGGTGGCAAAAGCAGAAAAATTGTGTTGTTTTGTGACATTATAGAGCATCTACTGTCTATCTGGTTTAATTTACTGTCCACACTCTAAAGAAAACAATGTTTAGGCTTAACAGGCCAAAACTATGCAACAATTTCCATCAATCTTTTTGCGTTACGATGATTTCTACTGAAATTATGTTCAACTAACAAGCTATTCTGAGTTAGAGGAACTAGCTTTTCGACTACAATCCAAGGCACTTATAATCTATACTGTCCAGACTTGTTAAGCTAGAGGAGGCAACTGGTGAAGAAAAATTAACTATCAAGCCAATTTTATTAAGTTACCTCAACTTGAATTTAGTTTTAAATCAACAAACGCAAACATATGAGTTGAAATTACATATAATATTAAGTAGATGCAACATAATAATGTCAATTATCAAAATAATGTTTGAAAAAGGTTAATTTAAATCAGTAAATTTTAAATCAATCTTGAGAATAGGTTCCTTGGTTTACTTTTTAGAGTTTACATCTACTTTATTTGGTCCATCAATGCACTAGGTGTGATGCATGCTATATAAATGTCACTTATTTTTCATTCTAACAAACTTTATAGTGTTATACTCATCCCAAAATAATTAAAAAGATACAGATGGAAGAATAAATTCTCATTTTTGCAGGGTTATTGTGCTGGGATTTGCATTTCTCGCGCTGGGTGATCAACAGCGAGGAGAAATTGATGAAAACGCTGAACGTAGGTGCGATGAAATAACCGCAATTCACAGAAACCAAATTAAGACCCGATAGATTATTTAGCTCGGGCAATTTTAGAGTTGGTGGAACATATTTATTTTTGAGAATAAAAGGCAGAAAATGGGTTTTCCGTGTGAAAATTCTGAAAGGGAGGAAATGAAGCAGCAAGAATACTGATTGTAAGCAGGCACCAGCAGGAAGGAGAGGAGAGTGCAATTAAGACTAGCTGTAAAAAAAAAGAGGAAAAGAAAAAAAAAGAGCTAGTATTCTTTAATGAGGCTTTAGAAAAAGCCTCCTGGACCAGTACGGGTCAGTTATTACATGACCTACCACACAGCATCTGGGCAGGATCCAGGGAAGCTAATCCAATCTGTGTGTGTGTGTGTGTGTGGTCTCAGGTTGACCACTCGGGGCAGTGTGTGAGCTCTGGACACACACCGAGAGGATGCTGGGAAAAGTGGAAATGAATACACAAGGGCCTCGTGATGATCCTCCAACACAAACACACAGGTGGGAGCTTTTGAATTTGCCAAAAAACAAACAACCAAAAACCCCTCCGAGGCCAGACAAGTCTAATAAACACGGTGCCTGGCTGACATTTCTGACAAACACTTTCCTGGTTGCATATAAAAACAGCCACACTGCATCCAGCTCCAGTGTCAACAGAGTCTATAAACTTTGCAGGCCTCGCTGAGCGGTGGCAACCGGTCTAATTTTGGCAGCGGCATGGTGAAGCCATCCTCGCTGTCTGGCCCTTTTTTAAAAGCAGACTGAGGTAGGTTCCCAGAATGCTTAGTGTCCATGTGACCGTGCAGAGAAATGCCCGGCATCATTAATCCACCTAATCCTTCCCTGTGGTGACTTAATACTTAAACAAGATATGCGGTGGTGGGAAAGCCGCGCACACATGTACAGGAGTCTGACCTGCATGTACGATGCACCAGGACACGAAGTGAATATTGATTTCCGTCTCTGATTGCTTGCAATAAAAAGTGTTGATGTTTACGAGGAGGAGGGTTAGCGGCAATTATTGTGCTAATATGAGGAGGGGAGGAATCGGAGCATTTATATTTCTGCATTAGTTTCTATTAAAGCCATTAGAGAGCAGCTCTTAGTGTTGCATTGTTTACTGCGGCGTTTGTTTGTTGCTCCCTGTAGAACGGCACATGTATAATATTAAACCCCTTTAAATCACACGCACGCAGCGTTTTGAGTCGCTGATCAGTGAATACTTGCTCAGAAGACATGAAAAGACCCCGATTTGAGCTGTGACATTTAAAAAAAACAGCCACTTTCCTGAACGCAGCATTTCATCAGGTTCATTCTGTGTCACTTGTGAAACAGACGAGACAAGAATCCACACGGCAGACAAAGATGTGTTTTATGACAAGAGCGATTTCGAACACGGATCAGCGTTTAACCTCTGTTTGTGTTTTTGCTTATTCAGATTCAGGTGGATTTAGATGTTTACGTGAGCTGACTGTGGTGGTGCTGGATGGGAATCACAGGAAAAAGACACAATGACGCATGCAAGGGAATTACAGCTGGAAATGTGTACTCAAGAAAAGGGAGAGATTAAGAAAAGAAGGTAGGAACAAGATGAGAACCAATTATCTTCAGTGTTGATTTACTTTTTGATGAAATGAATAATTGCTTAGTGTGTGAACTGACAAAATTTGTCCCTTAGTGGAAGGAAACATCTTATGACTACACAATACTAGAAATAGCTCATATTTTTGCTTTTCTACATTATTTTTCACAGATGACTTGATTAAATATATCTGTGGACTGCAGTGCAGATTTAAATGATCAAACTAATTATTAGCAACAATTTTGCTTTTCTTTCTGTAGCTTAAAAATGAACATACACTTCTTTTTGCAACTAAAGCTACCTTTTCTTTTTTTTTCACCCATTTTTTGCTCATTTTGTTGTGCACATGTGAACCTTGGATGTCAACAAACTCCACAAAAAAAGTTTTAAAAACTCCACGTATCCAAAATCTTTTAAATTGGTGTAAAGAATTCTAATCCGACAGGCTTCTCTTGTAGATTAGTTATTGGAAAACAAGAAACGTGCATGTTTTCTTGTTGTATCAAGCTGTAGCATGATGTGTTGGGAGTTAATACTGCACGTGTGCACATCACCATGCTAAACTAATATACTGCGCAGCTCTACATCCTAATATCTTGCCTCACCTAATCAACAGTTAAACCTTTAGAGAAGCAGAAAAAGCACCTTATTTGAGAGGTTACCACCAGAGAATGGCAAACAAGAAAAGCACTTAGAGGGCGCAATACTCCACCAAGGCTGCTCAGTTGTTGTATCATTTTCAACGGCTGAAACAAACAAAATGACCTTACACTAAGCACGGGCGTGTGCTATGCATGTGTATGTTATGTACGGATACCAAATCGTGTGACCTAAATATGTAGCAGGCGGCGGGAACTGATGAGACTCAGAAACACCCCCACAATTTTAAGTATCTATCTATCTATCTGTCTGTCTGTCTGTCTGTCTGTCTGTCTGTCTGTCTGTCTGTCTGTCTGTCTGTCTGTCTGTCTGTCTGTCTGTCTGTCTATCTATCTATCTATCTATCTATCTATCTATCTATCTATCTATCTATCTATCTATCTATCTATCGTTCTATCTATCGTTCTATCTATCTATCGTTCCTTGTATCATTTCCGACAGATAAGTCCCAATAGGTCTGCAGCGGTGGATTTGTAGTAGAATCACACTCGTGATCGTCAGCAGGCAGCTGATGTAGTGTTCACTTGTTGTCATAGTTACAGTGACATCGTGCCGCTATCTCACAATGATACAGAAATCTTTAACAAATCCATGAATCCAGACCATAAGCCGCATCACTGCCAAAATCTAATCAGGTGGTCCTTGTGTCATTTCTGACCTTCCCTGAAAATTTCATCCAAATCCGTTGGTCCGTTTTTGAATGATGTTGCTAACAGACAAACAGACAGACAGACGGACAGACAAACGTATGCTGATCGTCACATAACTCCACCGTTCCCTGGGGGAGTAAAAATGTTTAAAAACAATCAATTACGAGACTAATGTGCTGTTATCTGCAGTGATTTATCATCTAAAAGACTAATTGTCTAACCAGAATCAGAGAAAAACTGAACAAATAGCCAATAAAATGAAACATAGTGGTCACTCAATGTTTATGCTGTATCTATGATCCATATGACTAAGCTTACGTTCAATTTTCAGTACACCATTTTCATTTTTCTGTCCACTACATGCCATAACATGCCATTAGTCTACCCATATGCGCATATAAGCTAAATGCTGCTGTCGGGAAGCCCGTGGGAAGGCCGAGGCTGGAGCCACTGAGTCTCCATCACAACACAAACAGCTCAGCAGCAGCAGATAACAGATGAGGAGGAAGGAGGACATTCAGCGACACAGTGACACTGACATTTTCCTACTGACCAAATGCCTCCACCGCCGCCCACCGTGGAAAAGGGTAGCCAGTAAAAACAGAATAATGAAAGGAAAAAAAAAGGTGTCATGTTCTTCGACTCTGAATCCAAAAGGGCAACCCCTCACTGCAATGCAAATGAGCTCCTCTGTCTGAGTGAAATGGCCTTTTGTCTTCACCATCTGAAGTGTCCAGAGACTACTGTGGAATTGCCCTATGAGTCACTGCTCCGAACACACGGCGAGAAAAAAAAAAAAACAAGAAAAAAATGTTCCCACAGTTTGGATTCCAGTTAGTGCCACTTGCCCTCCCCTGCAGACAAAACCCGAAGTCGAAAAATTTACAGTTCCACATAAACTCTGTGCTCTTCCTCTTACAAAAAAAGAACCATCATTCACCCTTAGACACTTCCTCTTAGACAGTCAGTCCTCTATGTAAAAGTGATAAATCCGGGTGAAAGTGCATAAATGTTACTTGTAAATAATGTATTCATTCGCTCACTCTTGAATGCAGCTTTTGCACATATAAACAGCACAAAACATGTCATGAATTTGTAGTTATGGCCCAAATTTAAGCTTAGTATTGAGATATTTTATCAAAATCATTTCTTTCTGAGCGTATCTTTAAAATTTTGAGAAAAAGAAACCATTTGCAGCAACCACGTTCTGTAAAAGAACAGCAACAGTTCTGCATTTCTTAGTGTAACTACAAAACTGTGACCGACTCGGCTCCAACAACCAGTCACATGACAAAAATTTAGGGTTTTTTTTTTTGGCCTTTTTGCCTTTATTAGATAGATACAGCATAGACAGACAGGAAAGTAGGGAGAAGAGTTGTGGGGAAGACATACAGCAAAGGGCTGTGAGTGGGAATCAAACCCAGGCCGCTGCGTTGGGGACCAGCCCCTGTACATGGGTCGCCGCTTAAACCGTTGAGCTATCCAGGTGAAATTCAGCTGAATTGCATGCTATGTTTACAGAGCAGAGAACAATTTTTTAAAATGTCAGATTTTCTACTTTCTGATATTCCTTGAACTTCTCATCTGTGACGTACCCCTGTTGGAAAAATTAACCAAATCTAAGCATAAGAAAACACGTCTATCTGTATGCTCCACTCAAAAATTGACAAAAAAAGAAGCCATTTCCTGTAACGATTCTGTAAAAAAAAAAAAAAAATTCTGCATTCTCTGGCGTAACTACAAAACTATAACTGACTCAGGTGCGACCAACAGTCATATGAAAAAAATACTAGTATTTTTTAACTTAATTCAGCTGAACTGCAGGCTGTGTTTACACAGAGAACTATAGAACAAATCCAAAAAATGTAAGATTTTCTACTTTCTGATGGTCCTTCAGTGTAGTATTTTATCAGTAGCCTTTTCTGCATGTTTCACTTTTAAAAATTACCCAAAAAAATAAGCCATTTGCTGTAACCAGATTCTGTAAAAGACTAAAAGTTCTGCGTTCCTTAGTGTACTGACTCAGCTGCGATCAAGAGTCACATGACAAATTGGAGGTATTTATTTAACTTAATTCGGCTGGACTGCAGGCTGTCTACACAAAGCAGTATGGAACAAATGAAAAAACTAGTAGTAAAATATCTATAGTATGTAGAGTCACCGTATTTTTTTTCTAGGATTGGAAACTCCGGGAAAAATATTGCACACACAATTGTATTGTATACTCTTTGTGAAAACAATTAAATAAAGAAATTCAACTTTCATTTTCTCCTTTTTATGATTTATGGCACTAAAATTGTGTCCTACAGCACAGAAGACATTTATGAACTTTTTCTACTTCCAGCTATAAAGCTTCAGGACTTTATATTGCAGTGAAAAATGAGCCCACAGTGAATAAAAACAGCCAGAAACAGGTGAAAGTCTCAAACATTTGAATGTGCTACTTCCTGTTTGTGTTTTTACCACTACTACTATCATTAAAAGTGTATCAAATAGGAGCATTTATTAGGATTTTAAGTCCATGTTTACATTTACAAAATAATAATAACAGGTATTAAATACTGTATTTATGTTCCTGTGAGTGTCTCTCAGTGTTTGTGAGCCTTGGAGGTGACAGTGAGATGCTCTGCAGAGAGCTGAACATAATGTTTCTGTTCACTAGCGGTCACCTCTGCATGGCTCATTAACCTCCCGTCACTCACAGCCTGACTGGACCGAGCTCCTCCTGCACCACGGTGTCACACTGGAGCGGAAAAACACCGTCACACCTCCCAGAAACACCCACAGCACGAGACAATGGTACCAGCCCCGCTTCAGACAGTAAGCCTCTTCGTAATCCTTTTCTGCCCAACCTCTACTTGATCGAACATGCCTTTGTTACGGAGACTGTGCGGAGCTGCTCCAAAGTGCAGAACGCTGGAAATACCATGACGTAGCTGTGCCCCATATTTCCTTTAATGTCTCGAGCCAAGAAAAATGATCCAGAAGGGACAAGGAGTTTGATCGACTGAGGAGAGTTCAGAGTGATGCAGGATCTGAGCGAAACTCAATAAGGAAACTTCAATAAGGAAACTTCTACCTGTTTGACTCATGAAGCCAGTGCTCTGCTATCAGATTAGCCTGCCGCCTTTTCAATAACTCACTTTGAGTTTGGTATTATTTGATTTTAACTGCATTTTCTGTAGCGTTTCTGTCAGCATCAGTGAGCGAGTGCATCTTAGAGACATTAACTTTAAGCCTCTAAACCACAAAACCAGCCTGCATGTTCGAAAGGCATGTTATCTTTTCAAAAGATCACCAAAATTACATCTATAATCTGAGGCAGAAACTACAACATAAAAAATGAAACATTTTCAATGTTCGGTTGGTCTATTGAAGTATGTATCCGTGACAAAAATAAGCCAAATCTGAGCTTATAATTATGATAGTTAATCAAAATCAATTTATTTCATGTGTGTCATTTAAAAATTAGTCAAAAATAAACCGTTTGCAGTAATCGGATTCTATAAAAAACAAGAAACTCCTTAGCGTAACAATAAACCTTGACAGACTTTGCTACAACTGACAGTCAAGTTGTAAAAATTGTGCTATTTTTTACCTGAACTCGACTGAACTGCAGGCTGTGTCTACACAGAGCAGTATGGAACAAATACAAAAGAGCAAAATCTCTGTAGTATGCAGAGTCACTGTATTTTTAATAAGCATTGATAACATCTGTAGGAACCTGGAAAAATACTGTACGCATTGATTCCAGTTTTTTATTTTTCTTGTAAAATAATCAAAAAAATTTAACTTTGATCATTTGTTTTTTTTTTATGATTTATGTCATTGTAAAGTTGTTATACTTCACATAAAATATTTTTGAGTTTTTTCTGCTTTAAGCCATGTTTGTTTCCGTAAAGGTGAAGGACTTTATACTGCAGTGAAAAATTAACTCGCAGTGAGTAAAAACATGCCAGAGGCAAAAAAAAAACCATTCAGAAACTGCTGAGTTTCAGAGGGTTAAAGTCTGAACGATTATCTGTTAACTACACATAACTACCTCTATAAGTGATTAAGAGAAATTATTAGGATTATAAGTCTAAGTTTACATATACAAAATAATAATAAAACAAGAATGCAAAAATATATTTAAAATGGTAAAGAAAATAAAACGTACCTCAAAAGATACACACCATCTCCTGTGATTCTGTTTAAATCCATGTTTGTGTGCACTTTGATGTGTTCGTGTGTTTTTTAAGCAAGAACGAGCCTTTTTGAAACGGCAAAAAAGGTGAATGTAAACCCAGTTGAGCTCTGTTTTAGCCACAAAATAAACCGCATCCTGTTTGGCGCTAATTATGTACCGCTGTTAATATTCTACATGTTCCACCTTGAAATGAACTTCAGCTATGATTGAGCCGCGACTTGATCTCGCCGAGTGTCGTTGGTCGATGATACGCTCGGTGGAGGGAGATGAGATGATGTTTGTAATTAAGCTCGAAAAGACGCACACTCCGGTCGGCTGCAGGCTAACATGTTGTGGTGATTGAGTTGCGCAGGTCTGCCTGTGTGTCGGGGGGAGATAACATGGCCTCTCTCCAGCTTACAGCAAACAGACGTGAATGACGACTTGTTCAAATGGCCCGTCGCTATGGAAACCATCTACAAAAGCATCCCAGCTATTCACACAGAGGAACACTGAGGCTGCAGAAGAAAAGGAAAGCAGAGGGGGAAAAAGAGGGAAAGAGAAAGAAAGAAAGGAGAGAGGGGGAAGAGGCAGATTTGGAGCAGGGAAGAAAGCAGGAAGATGGATTGTTAGGACAGGAAGGAGAGGAAATAAAAAAGAGGGGTGTTGGAAAAAGAAGAAGGGGAATTACAGTAATGGAGAAAAAGGGAATGGGGTTGTGAGAGACTGTCCTATGTATGAGACTGTCTGGCGGAGACGATACTGATGAAGGCTCAGAGGACGACACTCGCAATAACAGCTGCTCGGCCCTGTTTGCTGCATTCAGCAACACTGTGTCCTTGTGTGCAAAATGACCCTCAGCTCTATAGGTCTGCACACATTTCCCCCGACGCTCACTTACATAGCAGACATACAGCACACAAAGCCATGTCTGTATCTCCTGAACCAAAAAAAAAAAAAAAAAACACAACCCACTGTCCCCATTGCCATGGCAGTGTGCATCAGTGTGTTCAGCAATGTCACTCCCCATTACAGGCAGACACTGCACCAACCGCTGCTGCTTTCTTCCGAAATATTTACCAGACAGTAAGTCACAGCTGGAGCCGAGAGGGAGTCCTGATCGGGGAGGATGAAAACTAGCCCGTGGTAGCTTTTACAGGATGTGCTGGGACAAGTTTCGGGAGGTAGAAGAGGTCATCTGCTAATCACAAACCACAGCTGCTCCTGTCTACACGCTGAAGCTCTGACTGGATGAAAAGATCCTCCATGACGTCGCCCAGAGGTTTCCTGAGCAGCAGTTCTGAAGCTCAGTGTGGTGGTTTTGAGTGTCGCCATCTTGACTCATCCAAAAATGAGCCAGAGGTGAGTGGACGGTAGCCATGACTCTAATTATGCTTAACTTTAAATCTTAATATAATTAAAACAGGTGAGTTAGATAAAAATTCACTCCCTTCGCAGCTGTCATGAATCTGTACATCAGCTACAGAGACCGAATCTATTTGTTTTCCCAATCTGTAAACATGTTTATTCCTGCTGTAAATTTGCCCACTTTAACATGAAAGTCTATGGGGATTGACTCATTTTTTCAGCCAGCGTCAAGTGGCCATTTGAGGAACTGCAGTTTTTAGCTTCATTTTTTTAAGACCTGGAGGTTGCTGCCTACATTCAAGCAGAAAATCATGTTGCGTTACATGACACTTTGCCTAAAAGCATTCTATAAATGCAGCCAATTACTATTTATACACATGTAAAATTCTAGATTTGACAGCAGCATCTGGAGGACAGTCAGTTTACAGTGCTGCACCTTCTGCTTATTTCATGTAAGTGTGTTTACAGGTAAAGGATTGAGAGCAACACGGACAGACTTTGACTGATAATTAAAGTCTGGTTACTGATTTAACACCTAAAAACTCACTTCTGTGAATCCAAGTACATATTAAGAAGGTTTTTTCCATGAAAACATCCCCTTTCTGCAGTAAAATATTTTAGACTGAACTCTACACTGTTGCTTTTTGTAGAAGATGCAGCTCGGGCACACCAGCTTACATACGACTCTACTCAAACACTGCAAAACTACTCTGATAGTAGAAGAACTCAGTCACACATGTTTGACCCTGAAACGGATTCTGAAGATATAATGATACAGAAAGTTCCACCCAGGTTGTATTCCTTATTTTTGTTAGATATGAAACCACAGAAGTCTGAATCTGTGATTTTAAGATTGACATTAGTGCACTGCAGTGGTGGAAATGAACAGCAATATCATAATTCTTGCATTATATGTCTTCTAGCATAAAAAAGTCATATATGCACACACTAACGGGATAAAAAACTTCTTTTTCACCAGGCAAGGTCCTTAACTACTGTATGCATTGCTCCTTTTTTTAAATACAGTTGTTAGGACTAAACGCTAGTTAATAAATAACTTTGTTTTACAGCAGCATCCTCGTCTTTATTATAGGAAAAGACACTCAGATGTGCTGATCTAACTTGAAACACCATCCAGAGGCAACATGAATGCAAACAAACATCAGATCATTGTGGTCAGTGAGATAATTCACTTGGAATGAATTTCTGTTCCTTTTTTAAATGTGTATTCTTGTCAAAAAAAAAGCCAAATGAAATAGACTATGATTGAAAATTGAAAAGCAGTAAAAGGGGAAAACTTCCCAGGTGGGTGAACCCTTTTTATAGCCGCTGTATGTTCTGTCAGTCAAAGCATTCATCCTGTTGCTTTTTGTGGTCACCGACTGCATAACTGTGCACTCAGATTCCCATTGTGTGTGAACGCCGTCTGCTTTTGGAACTCAACTTTTCACGCCGAGATCTCAGGCGGTCTGACTTTTCACAGAAAGCAGCGCCACATTCATTCCCTCACAGTCAGCGTGTTTAGCAGCCGCTTCCAAAGATTTACTTGGCATTGTTGTCCTTTTTGCAGCTCCCCGATTCATATTGTCAAATTGCGAAACGTCATTTGCGAGTGTAGCACTGTCGAGCAGCAGGGACCCTGTTAGCGGGCCTCTGCAGTCATTTCACGTCCTCCATTAAAGCCTGGAAATGCATCTCTTCAAGATGGACCTCATGTCGGCATCTCTCTGCTCAATCATATCCGTCCAGCCTCCTTTTTGTCCTCCCCAGCTTGCTATAAACGCAAAAAACACAAACCTCTGACATCTCCTTAGCTTGTATTTTCTTTCATCTCTCCTCTGGATCACTGTATAATCACAAGAATAAAGCTGGGCCTCTGTCACCGTCACCTCACTGCAGGCTGCTCAAAACAGTCACCTAGTAATTATTCTGTGTGCTATTTTAAATGGGGGTGGACACATCTAGCTAAAAGCCTGCCACGTAAATGTAAATGCAAATGCAGGCAAGTGGAGAGATACTGGGCCAAGAAAGGAGAAAAACACAGTTAATTAGAGCAAAGTACTTCTTTTTTCTTCTTGTCTTTTCACAGGGGAGAAGGTGTGTCTGGGTTATTTATAAGCGGCTCCAGTTGGGGGCCGGTGGGGTCTTGTCTTGCAGATTCAACCCCGTCCAATAGAGCTCATTCAGACTGAAGGGAAATAAACACTTGAAAAACCGAGCGAGGACAATGCTGCGCTTTTTTCCCCCCCTCATCTTTTTGTCAAGTGCTGCCATCCTAATTAGAACCATATTTCATCTTAAGAGGTTTTATCATTGAGAGCTCAGAGGGGATTTTACCGGCAAAATAGATCTAAAGGTAGTGTACTCCATTCTCTTTAATGAAGAATTCTATCAGAAGACAGATTACAAACTGTAATAACCTGTCTGAGTGGCATTTAATTTATTTTCACGGGCAAATTAAGTATTCAAAGTGATTCTGATGTGCAGTGGGTCATTGGAACAGTGTGTTCATACAGGGAGTTGCTTGATTTATTAAAAATCTCTAGCAAGTAACTCGATTTTGGCTGTGAAATGTAGTCCATCAGTGTCTTTTTTTGGCTGTTTGAAGGCACATTTATCAACTAGTGGGAGTTCTGTGTTTAAAAAAAAGTCCTATCTGTAAGTTTGAGGAGCGAAAATGCTCAACTATGAGCTTCAATTATTTTTAATCATTCTTTGTGCTATTTTGCGAGTTGCTGGTAGAAAGCAATGTGAGCTTATTTTGCACACTGGTCACATGACGTGCAGTCGCGCAGTGACTCTCGTGTTATTTTTGCAAGAGCTGCTCTGGCCTGAACTCATTCAGATGAACAACTGGGCTGCATTTATTCATGCAGGACTAAAGTCAGGCTCCCAAAAAGTTGTGCAGCAGCAAAAAAGCTTCCTTTGTTTCCCACCCGAAAACACGATCGACAAAATCAGTCTGTAGGAGTAAACAGCCAAAAGGAGAGAGACAACTGTAGCTGATGTCTAAGAAAAGATCACGAGTTGACAAATGACGCATGACCCACAATTTCTTGAGCTCTAAAACAAAGACAGAAATTGTCGTTGAACAATATGAATCCACTGTTTAACTAATAAGTGAAGCTCTTTGTATTAACGCTGGTCTATTTTGCTCTAAAACTGCAATAACAGAAATTTAGCACTGTCATTCTGCATTAAAGTACAATTCTATACACCGTATGAGTACATTATCCATCATTTCACACTGGTACATACTCATATGTCAATTAATCATGGTATATCTGTACATATCCGTATTGAAAGGTGCAAATTGTCTCCATTATATCTGTATCTTGAACCTACTTTCTAATTCTTGTGCTGCTTTTTTCATGCCTCATCTGTATCTAGCTGCTGAGAGAAAAACAGAGTTTATCTTATCTTTCTGGGAGGCTACATAGAGATTTATATTCACATGATTTTCATAAGTGAGTGAGTGTTTTTTGCAGAAAGAAGCTCTTGCAAAGTGCTCGTCGTGTGTTCATAATGTTGGTCAAAGTCAGTCACGAGGAAAGAAAAACAACGTGAATATCTAAGCTGCTCTTCTCTCATGACAGGACAAAGGTCTTTGCTTCCGCACATCTAAATCTTCAGTCTTTCCTCTGATACTCCGTCTCAGACGCCCGTCGCTGTCAACACCGTGTGGTCTCGCCATCCTTCTCTCAGCTGCTATCAGCGTGGCGTCAGACACTGAGCTGCTGTTCAAACTTGGAGCCTGACGGTCGACATTCTGCATCCTGCTTTATTATTCTTTTATTGTGAGGGCAGCGGCTGCCAGCGTAGAGCAGGAGGGGAATTGAAGAGCCATCTTTTCTCCCCCTCCACCTCCCCCGCGGCCCCTCTTGACACAGATTTCAGGCAGCGTGCATCTAGCTGGAATATTACTCCACCTCTCCAGCCTTATCGCACTCAGCCTTGAGGGGTCACCCACAGCCATCATAATATTGCATTTTGGTTTTCCCTCTGCCTACCTGCTTAGATTAGGTAGATGTGGAGCAGATTGGTTTCTCACCGGGAAGGAGCAGGACGGAGGGGGTAAAAGGGAGGGCAAAGGAGCAAATTTGTTTCGATTCTGCTGCTCGGGGAGGTCTAATGTGGGAGCAAGAGTGTAGCTTCCTCGTTAGGCCACCGCTGTCAGGAGATATATGGAGAGAATACGGCGACAAAGAAGGGCAGATTCAGGGCATTATTAAGCACTAAAGCATGGGAGTCTGCTATCCATCTCTCGCTGAACTATCTTAATAATCGTCCATCATGAAAAATTGATCTCTGTTGTGTGGCCTCGTAAAGAAATGGCAATGAGCTGTCACCATGGCTTTGAAAAGAGGAATAAAAATAGGCTCTATAAATTGTTGGCTGCTACTTAACAGCTGCAGTTCTGACAGAGGGGTTTATTAGACGGCTAATTGAATTTGAGAGTTTATCATCAAACGTGACATATGCAAATTTGACAAAACAAGCCCAAAATACCGAGCGTGGTGTGAGCCGTTGTGTGCAGAGAGGCAGGTATTAGAGCCAGTCAGCGAGAGAAATAAGTGATAAGTGTGCGCTGCAGCGATAAAGAGATAATTACACCGAGGGCCTTACCCACAGCTTGTTGTTTAGTTGCAGAGCTAAGCAGGTGCATGATTGCATAAATAAGGAGAAGGGGTTTAAGCTATTTCAACCAGGAAGATGATAATTGCTCCATTTGTTTTTCTTAATGACTCAAGGACCGTGATGATCGAGGTCCATTTTCAGGTGAGTTTCATGAGCACGCGCGTTCCTTCCTGTCAGGTCAATCACCTGTTCTCGCCCAATAAAAACTCTCAGCGTGAGCAATCCCTCCTCAATCCTCCTTTCATCTTGGTTCCCTTTGAGTGCCCTGGATGACTCTTTGTGAACCTTCCTCCCCTCGGCCACCTACATACGTTCACCTCTCCCACCTGCCCCTCGTCTCTCGCGGTCGGCCTCGCTTGGCTCTCGTGGCCATGTGAGCCGCCGACCCTCTCAGCCCTCTCTATCCGGGCTTAAGGTCCACGTGGCCGGGAGCGGATTACATTCTTGACATCACTATGCCAGATGTTTACGACCGAAATAGACAGAACAGCTAGCCTCACCGCTAAGTCAAACAATGCACTTAGCCTCGACTTGACACCCTGTTTTGTACTGGCCTTCATAGGGGGAGAAAAAAAACATCACCTAATGATCTCCACTGTTTCCTTCTTCAATTGGAATTAGAGCTGCTGCCTTTATTACTTGGTGCAAAACTGACTACCTTCCTCTTGTTTCTCTGCTTGTTGCAGATTCGGCTCTCCAGTGAGAGATCAAATAGCCGATGCAGCTCCCGCCGTAACGTACACATTAGCATGATTAAATTGGCCATTGCCTTCCTATTTATTAAAGGCCTCTCCGTGCCGGGTGGGAGGTCTGTGCAGCCGGTGAGCCGACAGGCTGTGTGACATGTGTGCACCAAATCAGAGGCGCTAATGAGGGTTTTGCGGGGGTTATTTCTGATTTCGGTGCCGTGTGGGATTTCAGGTGATATGATTGAGAGAAGGAGCCCTGGCGAGGAAGCGATATCTGGCTGCACGGTAGATTTAGGAGCTTAGGCGAATGTTAGACGGGGCTCAGTTTGTTTTGAACTATGCGCCTGTGTTTTCCACAGGCCACTTTATGTGGACGCAGACTCTTCCCCACCACCTCCCCACACTTTGTACTGCACTCTCAGCAGTTTAAAAGAGGCGGATTAGACACAGGAGTGTGCCTCTCTCTCGTCTGCCGGAGAGCACAGTCGCCTAATCTCTCATGCTGAGGAGAGGGGATTTGGGAGAAATGACCTGTGCTCACTTCACTCCCTCTTGCTTCTCATATCCTCCGAGTTGAGTGAAAACACAGTGCTGCATCCTTCCTTCCTTCCCGTCACTCCCACTCACGCTTTTTCTCATTTTCCTGCTGGATGACTCGGTGCTCATCAGCATGCAGCGCCACACGGCTGCTTCAGGACCAGGCAGGGCTGGCAGACAGGCAGGCTTGTCAATAAAGGAGCCACAGTAACAGGCCACCTCGGCGAGGCCTCCAGCCCTGTCACTGACGTCTCTCTCAGCCGCCTGAACTCCCTCAGCTAATGAGCACGTAATTGTTGAGCAAGCAGAAGAGAAATTGGGCAACTGAGGCAGCGAAAAAAGAAAGAAAGAAAAAAAGCAGCTGTGAGGTGAGAGGTGTAATAGCAAAGGTAGCACAACGGAGAGGAGAGGGAGGTGAGGGAAGGACAAACTGTTCCGGTGAGCAAAAGTAAGACATAAAATAGCCTATTTGTCCTTAAAATGTGAGGTGCAGGAGGAAGAGGGGAGGAAGAGCGGTGTGTCTAAATCAGAGGGACCTGTGGGGGGAAATGGTGCTCAGTGGGAGGTGACATTGGGAGCGAGCCGCTTCAAGGACAACACGGAAATATCACGTCGAGTCGCTACAAGGCAGCTATGAGTTGTGGTGAGGCCGAGCTGGAGCAGGAGAGCAGCCAGAGAACTGCAGGAGGAGGAAGGAGATCAAGGGCATGGAGCAGCGTTTCCAAAATATCTGACAACATGAAGCCACACTCTGGCTCTGTGGGAACGCTGGATCTCTTAGCATGTTCAGATTCATGTTACAAAAAAATGCAAACATGCTACATTTCATCTGAAATAATTTGCATATATATAGTTGGTGTTTCTGCAGCCTTTTCCACCTGAGGAACCACGGTATAAATTAAGTTCCTTAGAGGTAGTTTTTACCTCCTGAAAATATTCCCTGCTGTACTTTCTGAAGGCTCATGAACATTCAGGGTGCAGCACCGAATGTCACTGATTATCTGTTCACTTTCGCAGAGGAGGACATTCAGGGGGAATTCGAGACTGTCGCAATTTTGATGCGTCAGCGGACTGATTTGCTTAATGTTCCTGGGACTTTTGGCAAGAAACTTGTATTTTTTCTGCACACTTGTTTTATAAATTAAAAAGCACATTTGTCTCACTGCATCAAATAACAACTAATGGCCAGAAAATATGGTCACAATTTTGCTCATTAAGGCAATTATCGGGCAAAATACAAAAATGTTCAGAGTCTGAATGTTGCTCGCAGGAACACTTTCTTCAACGAGATGCTAACTGTGAATCAGCCTTCATCATTCTCCAAATGCACATGTACTATAAGCCCAGTGGAGGTCTTGTTAAAATGGATTTTCAACTTGCCGAACACATTTTTAGAACCGCATTAAATGTTTGAAATCTTCATATTGGAATCATTTTTCATCACCATCTCACTGAAGTTGTATCACAATCTTTTTCTGGACTCTGATTGCCTCTTTGGAAGCGAGTTGAGGACGGGGTTCGACTCGCCCCGGTGTGCGGTGCCACTCTCCCATGACCACCCAAGCTGATTGTAAAATGAATCTGCGCTCTGATTGCGGAGCTCCTTCGCCTCCCCTGCAGACGCCGAGCAGCGGAGCAGAGACTCGGCCCACATGTCTGCATTAGCCTGCCACGCTCGGGGCGATGCGAGGGAAGGCCATCTTTACCGAGGGGAGCATGATGGATGTAATGTAGATATGCTTATCTGTCATTAAGCCCTACTCTGCCCTCCCTCAGCCTCTCAGCAGGGGTGGAGGGCGAAGGGATTTCAATCAGGCTAGTGAGGAATATAACTCTAGTGAGACATGCTGAGGCCAACAGCTAATCAGTCACGTCTCTATGGAGAAGACACAGGCTTCACAGCAGGAGCATCCATCTCTAAGCCTTTCTTCTAACACTTGCGTTTCGTCAATTGTCTGACCTTGCTCCCACCACCTCCTGTTTCCTCCCCGCGGTGCACAGCTCGGGTCAGACCCCTCGGTGGCTTCCTGCTTCTGGGCAGTGACAGCGACCGCGAGGCTGACAAAGCTCCCTCGATAACAGCGACAGTGAATATGAAGCATAAGGACGAGATGTGAGGAAGGGAGTGGTTGGAGGGAAGGTGGGGAATGGAAGAGGTGGAGTCCGAGCTGCTCACAAGGCGCTATAATTAGCCGCGGAAGATCAAATGACTTTTAATGGGTTTGTCTGAAAACAGCAGACTATTTCAGATTTGCGCTCTGAGCTATATTCATATCTCATCAAACTAATGGAATTCTCTAGAGTGCTTGATTGGTTTTTATCTCAGATCAAAATGGCTGATAGAGGTGTGCGGCGGCAGCATTCATTAGCTGCAGCGCCGTAATGAAAAAAGTGCCATTTCAGGGCACTATTATGTAAAATGGAAATGGCTGTAACATTAAAAAAAAAAAAACAGCTATACATGATGTCAAATCACAGTCCTTCAACTGGTGATCCAGCAGCAGCACTCTGAATTCATGGTTTGATGCACAGTCATTGTTGCTTTAGGAGTCATTTCCCATGAATGCTCAAGTGAGAATAGGCTTATAATAACTTCTTGTGATAGATAATGGAAACCTCTACTGGTCATTAGTCACAGGATTAATAAGAGAAATACTACAAGGATATTATCAGGGTCATAGCTCAGCTGTTGCCAGATCTGGGTGGAGGGAGGTCTGGTGCAGAATGCCAAATATGCTGCCGACAAAACCGGCCTTGAGCATGCGGTGACACACAGAAACACAATACTGTCCAGCGCAGAAACTATTCGCTGATTAGTCCATCTACAGAAAATTATTAGTTCATTTTGGAAAATGGGTCATTTAACAAAGAAAAACACAACAACATTTGGTGCTTTTAGCAACAAAACCCTCTGAGCCCCAAAACCTGCTGGTGGGCTTCATAGATGTGGAATTCATTGTAAAAATCACCAAAATTACACCATTTATCAGAGCCAGAAACTGTAAAATAGAAAAAAAATTTGCACAATTTGTGATTGATCTTGAACTACTCATCTGTGACGAGCTAATCAGTCAGATAGTTTAACCAAATCAAAGCTTAAAATCAGGATGTTTAAATTGCCTTATTCTGCATGTTTTAAATTTTAAAAATTGCCAAAATTAAACCGTATGCACCAATCAGATTGTGTAAGAAACAAAAAGTTCTTCACTTGTCTGTGCAAAGGTGAAGTCATTAGTGACTCAGCTGTGATCAACAGTTATGTGACACAAATTCTGTTATTTTTCGGCTGAACTGCAGGATGTGTTTACACGGGTCAACACATTCAGGAGACAAGAGTAGAAACAAATAGCAAAATATCTGCAGTATATAAAGTTACTATTTTTTTTCAGTCCTGGTAACAAGTTGTAGTTATTGGAAAATGTTGGACGTGTTGATTCCATGCTTTTTAAAATTTTTGTACAATAACTAATCAAAGAAATTCAACTTCCATTTGCTTGTTTTATCATGATTTATGGCAATAAAACTGTGTCATACTGCACCAAACACATTTGTGAGTTTGAGACATTATAATCAAAGTTGTTCTGTTTCAATATGGGTGCAGAACTTCTTAAATAAGCCCACAGTGGAGGAAAAATGTGACAGGAACAAAATTAATTTGGGGTTCAGAAAGAGAATATGAGAATTTGTTGCTTTTCTGTGTTTTATGTAATTGTAAACTGATTGAGTTGACAAAACAAGCAGCTTGAAGAAATCCTTTTGGCCGCTAAGGCTTTGTGATAAACGCTTAAGATGTTATAGAGAAGCTATCAATTCATTAAAAAATAACTGCACAAATGAATCCATAGTGAAAATAATCCTTCCTCGCAGCCCTACAACTCTGCTCTGTCCTCTGGAGTCTTGCAGAGTTATTGTTTCTGCATAATAAACCTGTACTCCTGAAAACTATCGTGGAAGCTGATGCAGGGGAAATAAAGGGAAATGCAGACTGAGGCAGGATGGGGAGTTGCGTCATATGTTCTTGGCGAAATTATATACGTGTCCCTCTGTTTGTGTGTCTATCGGTATCCTATACTTCCCAAGATTTCCTGCTTGCATTCACGCTACATTAATTTCCCCTCCCTGTCGCCTGGGCTTTTCTATTTTAGACTGAGGTAACTCTCATTTACGTCCTGCCCGCTCCTTAAATTATACAACACACAAACATCCTCCTTTTATTGCCACTGTGAGTGCAAAGAGAAGATCTGCAGGCTTTAGCTCGTCATCATGCATGAACACCTCTTATTGAATTAATTACAGTGCTCGAAGGTAGAGGCTTAAAGATAATTAGGGGGGGAAACTCAAAGGAGGAATTTTCATCCATTTTCTATAACTGCTTCAGAATGTCAGCTTTTTCGTTTCTCCCCTTCCCTCCTTTGTGGCTGAAACCTCCCCTCGTTCTGTCTGTCTCCCATGTGGATCCTCCTACAGGGCTGCTGTTTGTCCTTGGCCACCTTCTCCTTGAGAAAATGCTGTATCAGACAGGCTGCTAACAGGGCCGTCACATACTTGAGCACCAGCGGTGGCGGCGGCAGCACAGGACTCTCTCTGGGGGTATATAGTTACACTGCAATGCTTCTATCTCTTACCGTTCTGACATTTTCATTCCCCCTCCACTCTCCTGAGGGAAGAAGAGGATAAACTTAAAAAAAAAATGAAGAAAAAAAAGAAACAGGATTAAGTCCACGCTGCCCTTGGTTCCATTGTGGATGATACCATTTCCACTAGAGGAACGGGGGTAAAGACGGGAAAGCTCAGCGAGCAGGAAGGTGGACAGGAAGGGAGCTGGAACTAACATGCTCGGTTTTCCCTGGCAGCGGATGTGCAGCAAAAACGGAGCACTGTGGCAGCGAGGCAGGCTGCCAGTCATTCAGGCGGCTTATCAAGACGACAGCACCACCTCCTTCCCTATTCTCCTTCAGCTATATTTGCGTTTCTACCTGGTCATGCAGATAAGTTAAGAGAAGAAGCTGATCAAACAGGGCTTCAAATCACTGCAAAACAACAAAAGAGCAGACACAGCGGCTGCGCTCGCCCTGAATAACATCCCAAAGCATGCCCAATGTGATGCCAAGATATAAAACATCAAAATATGGCCTCCCAGCGTGCAGCATCCTGGGGAAAATAAGGATGGAGACATATAATCCAGAAAGAGACACAAATATTCCCACAAAGACAGACAGACACACCCACGCGCAAACTGAAGCTCACAGAGATAAAGAAGCAAATAAACAAAGACATCAATTATAAGTGAAGTTTGGAAAACTGGGTCTGATTTGAATACTACAAAATTCAGTTGAAGATGGGTTCAAACAAGAGTTAAAAAAATAGTAAAAGACAGCATCCCTTGTGTAATTTATGCTCTTACATTTTCTGGTGCAGATGAGCATGCACACAGCGGGAAACGATGCCTGGCTCATAGTTAAACTGGCTCTTTGATTCTTAGCTGCTTTCCACCATCTTATTCCATTTCGTGCGCAAAAAGAAAAGCAGACAAATCAGTGCAAAGGCCTCACCCAAGCCTCCACATGACTCACTGATCTTACAAAACTGGAGCTGCACACCTGAATAAGACCAGGAGGGGACAGCAGGCCGAGTCCTCCTCACGTTGAGGACGAGGCAGGCGGGGCCATAGGCAGAGATACAAGTGCACTGTAACTCATGGATAGCACACCAGATATTTTATTCATGGGGAGAAAATCTCAAGCAGCAAAGAGTGACTCACAGAGCCACAGGGACACACAAACTCAGCGCGAGAAGGGGGTTGACAGGGTTTAACCCACCTACGTCGGCCGCCTTCTCGTTGTCGAGCAGAAAAATACATTAAAAAATAACGCCTGAAATGGCTCCTTTTAAAAAAACGGGATTAAAGGGGAGTGTTTGTGTGCCGAACTCGCCACTGTGCAGTTACTTCCAGTGTTACCACAGGAAGGGAGCTGCTCACAGCACAACAAAGCCAGGCTCTTGCACTTCAGGCTATGCATTCCTGAGCACTCTGGCATATGAACCGACAAAAGGAATCCTCGTGCATCTGCGCCGGAGCCGAGCTGCCGTCGAAAAACACATTCGCACGGGCTCAGGTGTGTTTCACCTTGGCAGAAGCGCACACGAGGAGGATTGTCGCGGCTGTGCAGATTGGCCTACATATGGCGGGAGGCCTGATGCAACTTAAGCGATGTGCAGTCATGGGTGTGTCGATTTGAACCCACTCACTCCGTGCCAAGTCCCTGCCGCTCCAGGATCTCACCGAGAAGAACTGACTAAATATGTGATGAGCCAAGCTGCAGGAGGATTCGCAAACACACACACACACACACACACACACACACACACACACACACACACACACACACACACACACACACACACACACACACACACACACACACACACACACACAACCACACACTTCCAGTTGCTAAAAAATAAAATAAGAAAAGAGGCAACTCGGCTCGCTTGGGATAATTAGAGCGCACGCAGAGCCTGGGAGACAAAGCCCAGCATCGTGAGAACAAGGCTCGCCTGATGAGGCCTCTCTATTTAAATCCTCAGGATGAGCCGAGAGTGTGTCTGTCGATGGAATCGCTCCAGGAGACGTGCACGAGCTCGGAGTAAAAAACAGCCAAGGCGGTGAAAGGAAAGACAGACGCAGACAGAAAAACTGTACATGAAGACGAGTGGCAGGAAGGTATCTTTGAGGAAATGAAAGGACAGAGATTAAAGGCTCAGATTCAATGAGACATCCCTTCCTACTGTTAGTCATAGAGCACAGATCAGACTTCAGTGTTGGGCGAACACCGCCAATATTACACACAGGTGACTCACTGTGCTCGGTGCCACTTTGAAGTTAGTTTGCCTCTGCAGGGGAGTGGAAATGAGTGAGTGGGTGAGAGTGTGTTGGGGCAGGGCTCTGGGATTAGTACCTTTCCTTTGCAGATCTATAAGCACCCAGTATTTCTTGTCACTAAGAGGATTCACAGGATACGGGGCTGTCCCAACAATTGAAAGCAAAAGGTTTTAGGCGCTAATCTACGAATTCAAGGGCAAGCGAGGCCGATACTCTGCTGATGGCGCACATGCCTTCAGCTGCCTTCGACTTGACTGACACGGCAGAACGTGGAGGTCAAGGAGGCGATCTGTGCAGCTTAGAGGAGAGAAAAGAAACAGCTTTCAGGAGGCTTTAGCTGCCACCCACAACGACGTGTTCAGAGATCCCTATCAAATGCAAGAGCTGCTGATTGTTGGTTTGTTTTTCTTCCTTTTCGCCAACAGCTCCGTATCTCGATCCCCTCTGTGCGGTAACGCCGCCCTGAGTCGTCTATTCAGGTTCACACAAAAGGCCCTCATAGAGAATGGTTGAGTCCCGCTAACGGACGGGTCCACATTTCCCGCCCCGACAATCACAACCGAGCGGGGGGAAAGCCATTCACATGTGATTGTTCACTATCAGCCCAAATCCAGAACAAACACACACATGAAAGCACACAGGAGCTCGCTTTAATATCAGCGCTCGCCTACAAGCACACACTCTGTGGATGATAAGAGGAAATCTGCTGCTGCAAGAGGACTGCAACCAGAGAGCACTAAGCACAGCACTACAGCCATTTTTCTATTTTTTTTTTCTGGTTATGCTGAACAGATCTGCTCCCCGTGCACGAGTATCCAGTCTGTTTGTGCACTTCTCTTGATTGGATCCCGCCTGGACATTTCATCTTCGCCTATAAAGCCGAAAAAGCTCCAGCAGCACGAGTTAACGCTGCACAAGCTCAGTCTTGCCTTGAGTTTAGACACATGCTGATATATTTGATGCTACGGACCAACTGGAAGAAAAACACCAACATTTTTGGGGGGGATTTTATGACGAGCACAAAAATGTCATGTGGTGTTGCATAACACTGTTATTTTACACCGTGTGTCATGGTGGCGATAATCTCTACTTGCTTAAGTCAGCAGAGAATAAAATGTACCGAATGCATTAAGTGTTCCAGATATTCTGTATTCCATTAATCCGATGGGAGCCATATCAGCGAATGCCTCAGCGTGATGCAATTCTCTGGGTAAACCTGCTCTGTGGTTCTAGCCTCGTTTCCAAATTAGCTCCAGAAAAGATATAGCTGCTCACTCCAGATTCTCCACAAGCGAGTGGAATCAGAATGAACCTGAAGCCGTTGTTTTCTGGATATGAAATCAGCGGGACAAAACCTCCTTTGAAGCTGGTGCAGACTGTAAAGCCTGTGACACAGAGCAGAGGGGGGGAAACACAGCTGAAGAAACAAAAAGCTCACAATCTGGCACTCTCACAGGTATCTGACAAAACAAAAGTGTTTACACAGCTGAAGTAGCTGGATAATCCCAAAACGCTTTAAAAAGGAAAGAGGAACTACAAAACAAGAGAGCCGCTTTATTCCAGCGACACCTCAGCGATGGCAAACAAACAGAAAATGAGGAACAATGCAAGGCGAGAGGAAGCAAACCATCCAACGGTGAGAGGTTCTCTGAGAAGCTCTCGCCGGATCATAAACTCAAACTCAAGGTCCGAGAGCAGTTGGCCTGTCAGCAGAATCCACCTCAGCTGCTCATCACTGACAAACAACCGCAAGGGTCAAGAGCAGGCAGTCGGTTTTCAAACTGACAATTATGTAGGAAAAGGCCAAACAGCTCGGGTTCGGGTCAGTTTTCTGTTGAATTTGGTTCTTGGACACAATAAACCAGCGTAGATCTGTAGTATTTTACTTAAAAATGTAACCTGACGCTGTTTTTGAACAAAGAGAGGTTTGCTTTCATCGTGTTTCCATTTCACCTGCAGGTAACGTTGGTCTCAGCGTATCTGGATATGAATATCCAGAACAAGTAGCCAACAAAGAGAGAAGCCTCCATTGATCAAACCCCAGGAATCCTCAGCGGTCGCCCCTACAGTCCAGATGCGCAGGCACCCGCCATAAATTTCTCAATTTAATCTGGGTGACTGATCAGGAAAACTCATTGATTTCATCCATTTATCATCTCAGGAGAGTCTGTACAGTATCGAGCGGCACGTCTGTGCGGTTGGGAAGGCTGACTGAGGAGGCAATCATTGCCGAAGGGGGGGACGGGGTCTTTGTGGACGGTGCAGCAGCAACGATTTCTGTTGGGGACACAATAACCATTACTTCTCCCCCCAACACAATGCCAGCCAATACTGCCTCAAAATGGCCGAGGTTTTTTCTCTTTTTTGTGTGTGTGTGTGTTGCCAATGCAAGGGAAGGAAAAATACATTCCCAGGTAAGTAGTTTTCACACAACAGTGCCAGGAGGAGACATCTTGTTAAAATGTTTTGTCATGGCGGTGAGCAGGAACACTTGTGTTTACCCTCTGAGGGGGGTTGTGGGTTGGTTGGTTGGTGTTTGCTCTGAAAAAAAATGGGTGCATTGTTATCCGATGACACACATGTCTGACACTGCAGGCATCGGAGACAATAAGTGGTGAGCCAGCAGGAAAACAGGACATCGGGCAGGTATTAAACGTGCACGTGTGTGAGTGGGTGTGTTTGGACCTACATTTGGCTCCAAGAAATCAACTGAAAAGTGGATTTACAGACAAAATAAGACACCAAAAGAGTCCAGCGAGCAGGAACTGTAACAGGGGGTCCATCCTGTTGACACAGGAACAGCTACAAATTGAAACACCTAAAAGGATTTCCTTGTCCTGCGCTAGAATAAATGACGTGCACACTGTTTGTGATCCATTGCAGAGGTCCTGTGTGTCCCCAAAGGCCTGACTAAGCGGCAGTTGTCTTTGGTTTGATCTCTGCAGCAGACAAAAAAAAAAAAACTACTGCTATAATTCTCCTTCCAGGACAATCTGGCTCCACACTGTTCAACTCACCAGCAAACTGCAATCAGTGCAGTGGAAGGAGGTGCAGACTGACCTGGAAGCCAGCTGATTAATAGTTAACCAGGTCTAATATGTAAGGAACACATTCCCAACTATAATTTTAAAAAATACATTAAAAAAAACACTAATCCCATAAGTGTTTTCATTTTTAACTGAACTGATCAGCACTTGTGGTGATCTTGCTTGGCACAAGTGTGAAGATTAATCAATATTTTTAACATAAAATAGTGGATTCGCTGTTAGGACCAGCTACGAGAGCCTCATGTGAACAGAGGACACAATAATGGGGCCGAAAAGATTTCCTCCTGCATGAGAAAACCCCACTGGATCCGACTCACAGCAACAGAGCGCACAATAAATCAGAAAAACACACACATACCTCAATGTAGCCGGCCAGCGCAGGAACCACAATGCCCAAAAAGAGGACAGATATCGCTGGGACTGAACCCATCTTCCAGGGAGCTCCGGTTATGCTACTGTAAATAACTTATATCCTGTGAGCTATATTTGTAAGGTGACCTCCGGGAGAACGAAGAGCAAAACAAGTCCTGGGGATCTTCGCTTCGGATCTGTCCGTGGAGAGAGCGCGTCCTGCTCCGCTTGTTTGGCTACCCGAGCTCGACAGAAAATGTTGGAGGGACTGAGAGCGTCGGTCTCTCCTCTGGAAATGTGGATTGTGTGTCTGTGGTGCGGCTGCTCTGGCTCTGCTGCCTCCTCCCTCCTCTGGTTGGTCTGATCCACGGCAGAGCGCAGCGCAGCGCAGCGCAGTGCGCCTCCAGGCGGCCCGCTGCGGCCAAAAACACGCTGACGCACAACTCTGAGGCACTTGTTTGACCGTTTACATTATTTATTTACTATATTTCGCAGGGCAGCACTGTTATCTGCACTCTTCTACATTTATTAAACCATCAAAAGTTTGCAAAATGTGATGCAAGTAGATTAGACTTCATAGTGAAATACACAAAATACTATCGAATTCTATCAGACTTCCATAATATTATCCTTAAAAATGCATTGGATTTGGATACAGCAGACACTTTGTCAAGTATTTCCGTGAATTTTTAAATATATTTCACAGAAAAGCTCTGTAATTGGTGACCTATTAGATATATTTGTAATAAACTGGATATTTTAGTTAAACATTTAAGAAAGTTTGCAAAATAGACTAAACTCCACAACAAAGTGGACAAAATCCAAACATTACACACATCAAACTTGCATTAATCGTAAAATAGCACTTTATTTGTAGGGCAATCTGCATAATAATATCCTTAATAATTTACATTTTGATTATGATACTTGAAATTAGGCCCCAAATTACCCATATCTACGGCAAATTTAGACTAATAGTTCATTTTTATTTGTAGTCCTCTATATTTATTTGTTGTATTTGTTTGTCTGTATTTATTTGGCCAAAAGGTTTCTTCTGGCTGGAAACTGCAAAAACAAGTGACAAAAGGGCAATAAGACATTGTGTTAGAGATGTTAATGATAAATTTGAACTAATTTCTGGATCCAATGTAGAATCTGTAGAGGGAATTTAAGATAAGAATAATGGCAAGGAAGTCTTTCAGCTTATTCGAGTATTTCCACCATTTATTTACTATATAGCTCTGTAATTTGTGGCCTACTAGATTTTTGTAGTAAACCGAATATTTTGCAGGTAAATATTTAAGAAAATTAGCAAAATGTGATACATGCAGATTAAACTCTACAACAAAGCAGACAAAATACAAACAATACACACATAAAACTTGAATAAATTCTAAACTAACATTTAAATAGTAGCGATTCTACATGATAATATCCTTAATGATGCACTTCTGACTGAATTGCAATCCTAATACTTAAAATCAGGCCTTGAGTTATTCATACCTGTGCCATATTTAGACTTAGAGTTCACCTTTATTTGTACGACGCTATATTTATTTGTGAACTGGATAAGTTGCAGCTTAAAATTGTTCATTAAATCATCAAAAGTTTGTAAAATATGATGCATGAAGATTCAACTCCACAACACAGAGGGCAAAATGTAAACATAACACATACATGTTGTAATTAAATCATAAAATAACATTTTAAGAGTAGTAAATCTGCATAGCAATACACTTAACAATGCACATTTCCATGGATTTTAATGATAATACTTAAGGTTTATCACCAAATTATTCATGTTTAGCAGCCTCACAGATTGTCTTTGTAGTGATTCTGGTAAAAATATATAAATATATAAATAAATTAAGTCTCCAACACCGTGGGCTATAAGTTCTTCATGTTAAATAAAAGGAAAGTTAATTTGTCTGTAGCCACTCTCTAATTGCCTAGTTGATTCAACTTAATATCCTAAGTTTATTAAACTTGTTTTTTAAAGTTCAGTTAATAAAATTCATTCAACTCCTAAGATGACTTTGAACAAATTAATCAGTCAAAATGCGCTTAACTCACAATGTTGAAAGTTTTTCTCATGAACTTATAATGATTTACAGTGTATGAATCATTTTTAACACGGAATTTTTAGTAAATATGTTAAAAACAACATCGAAAGAGCTCAGATGCATCATTAACACAACATCTTACCATGTTATTTGTTTGTGTCATTTCCAGCCAAAATCTTTCACTATAAATCAACATTTTGCTTGGATATGATTAATTCTCAGCCTAACTGTGACAAAACTTTTACTCAACACTCTGATAGGGTTCAGTCAGTAACATTTTATTATGAGGAAACAAATCATGCACTTGGGTAATACTTAACTGATGGTTAAATGCATGATTTAATCCAGGATGCATCATGCATTCCTGTTGCTCACCTTTAACCTAATAGGTTGTCAGTTTAATGAACATTAACTCACAGTTAATTCATACATGAGCTCAAACAAGCTGGATTCCAGTTACATAAAGGTTTATTTACATAACTGTGTATTTATGTATATTATATAAATGTTTGCATCTGACAGCCAGTTTCATTTATGGAATTAAGCTCTATGGAAGTGAAATCCAGCTAATTTGGTCGCATTTTAATCACAGATAAAGGATTTCCTGCATTGTTGTGGATTTTATTGCATTGATTTTGGCTTTTATGCATTAATTTATGTTGGAAATGTCTCATAACCTCTGTGTTCCTTCCAAAATCTACGCCTATATTATCAGCTCATCTGTGAAGTGACTGTGAATTATCAATTACTCAACTATTGATGTATTAAGTGTGAATTTATCACAACCATTGACTTGATCATGTGTTGATGTTGAGCAACAGGACTTCATGATGCATCCTGAATGAATTCATGGAACAAGCCACCATGACTCATGCATGAGTTGAGCATTACTCATGATTTGTAGCCTTATTATGAGTGTTTAATCTGAATACAAGCACGCACTAATGCTTTTATAAATCCAGCACAGTGGTGAAAGAAGCATTTAAATCTTTTAATTAACTGAACATGTCGGTGCAACAGAGAAAAATACTAATCGTCAGGTAAAAGTTGTGTTCGAAAAGCGGAAAAGTCAAATCAAAATATAAATGCTTGCTATACTTTGTGTTATATAATCACATTTCACTATTTTATTATTGTTACTGGTGTATTAAGGTGTAAAAAATGTACTTTTATAGCTGGTATTGTTAGTTTGAAGCTTTTTAATACATTAGTTGGTCTCTGCTGATTATAGTTCATCCTATTATATAATCTTCTTGTGTATTTTGTATGAACAGCAGCATAATTAGAGGGTTTAGCTTATATATAAAATAAATGTGAAGGCATAAAAACTACAGTATTCCCCTGAAGTTTACACATTATAGCTGAAGTAGATCAAAATTGTCATGAAATAAACAGAAAGTGGTATTTTTTAAATGTGTATTTTATTACAATTACTGATGACTTGTTGCTAAATGTAATTAGTTCCTCATCTAAGTGTCATAATGTTAGTCCAACTTTATTCATTTTGAATGATCTCAATTAGAAACATGCAAATAAAGATGAGGAAAAAAATAATTTTAACAAAAAAACTTAAGTGAATTCACTTATGTTTAAAACATCTATTAAAATCCTGCTAAACTACCCAATTTTTACTAAATTTATCAGTAATCTGATTACTTTCTGATATTTTTTCCTCTGTACCGTTAACTTTCGTTGAATCCTAATCAACAAAATACCATTACATGTATTCTGTTGCTTCCTAATCACCACAGATGAAGTGTAAATGCCAGGATTGTGCACTTTTACTGTGTGATACTGCGACTTTTACTTCAGTGAAGGACCTGAATACTGGTTCCAGTAGCGCTGAGGTGCTTCTCAGTATACTGAGCCTTCAATTACTGCCACACAGACAGGCTTATTATATTCCAATTAGTTTTATTGGTATACAGCAGGCTTAAAGCTGTGAATCCTCACTGCTTATTATGACTTTAAGTGTGAACGTATAATGAGAGATGCCGTGTTTGTGACTTTTCTGCAGGATTAGCTCCTCACTGTGTGTCACTGTGATTCATTTCAGGCTGTATTTGAAATGTTTCCATATATTAATAACACCTGTGTTGTGCAACGTTTGACTAAAGCAACACAAAATAGGAATATGCAAGAAGACAAGTGGTGGAAGAGGCATTCAGATTCTTATTAGAGTCAGTTTTATTGTCATTTTTGGCACACAGTGCAATTATTAAAGTAAAAAATGCGGTTTAACATGTAACCAGAGGTGCAAAAGAAGCAGTAAAATGCATTATGGTGCATAAAGTATATGACAGTACAAACAGAATGAGTGGCATAAACACACTAAATATATAAATATTAAAGCTGGAAATACAAATATAAAGACAGATACATGTACAGGTAGTGATACGTGTTAGTTTGTATGAAAAATGTGTAATATTATGATATAAAAATTACAAATAAAACACCAACATGTCGCTCTAGATTTTGATATTTCTGACTAAGAGTCTGTTTAAAAAGCTTCCAAAGAGGCTAAACTTGCTTGCTTTGTTAGTTAAGAAAAGAGTATTCAAAATATATAAAACCCCTTTTTAAAAACAAATATATGGAAATCCATCTGCTTTTATTGTATCTACATAAATATTTCCTAGATTGATGTTGGGTATTTTATAAGTCTCCAAAGGATGTGATGGACTGGAAAAAACAAATCAATTTCTTGGTTAAATTGCTTGTATAAATGAGGTAATTATCCAAAAACACAAACATCATTAGCCTTTTGTGATTAGATTTTTTATTCTATTTCATATTACTCTCTGATGGCTTATTGAAAAAAGCGTCATGTAAATTTTATTTTTGCTTCGGGCGGGATACTCAAGCTGGATATTAATTTCGGAAACATAAGCTGTTAGAATGAGTTGGATTTGCATATGTTCAGATTAATCTTGGGATGTGTCAGTTTGGTTCCCCGGGTACCTGAGTTAAGACACCTTAAGAAGAAAAAGCATGAAATTAATTTCTCTTCCAGCTCCCCAGGTAGCAGCAGTCCACTGAGAATCGGTCAAAGTTTTCTTTGACTAGACTGGAATGTGGAGCTCATTTTTAATTACTTAATTCATCTCAAGGTAACCAGTTTCACTTTTCTCCCAGCAGAGTCTTGGGTGGCTGTAAAATCCTCCTTGTCACACAGCCCAAAACACTGAAACTTCTAACTCGCAGGTAACTAATTTGAAGTCACGTTGAGGCAACACAGATCGACAAACGACAGGTAATGGATTAGAGTTCATTTTAAATTGAATGAATTGGTATTTCTGTCACCCATAATGACAAATTCAAAAATCTTCTATTAGAAATTAGTGCAAATTTATTTTAAAAAATCTAAAAAAAAAAACCTAAATCTTTCATTTATAAGGTTTCCAGGCCATTCAGCCAGTTTGGCAGTAGTTGCAGTTTCTAAGTTTTCTAAGCTGCAAATTAAACAATCTATTTTTACAAATGCGTGCAAATTTATTGAAATGTATTGAAAAACAGTGGAAATTTTTCATTATTAAAGTTTCCAGGCCATTAATTCAGTCCTTAGTTGAAGCCACTTTTGCAGGAGTTACAGCTCAGAGTCTATTTGTGTGAATCTCTATAAGATTTTCACACCAGGACTTGGGCAGTTTATCCGATTCTTCCTTTTCAGATCCTCTCAGCCTGGTAGGGAATCTTCAGGTTTGTCCACAGATGTTGTGTGACTTTAACTCTGAGCTTTGGCTGAGCCGCTCAAGGACGGTCAAAGACTTGTCCTGAAGCATCGGATCATTGTTGTGCTTAAAGGTGAACTGTTGTCAAGGTCTCAATTCACTGAAACTGTGCGTTTTGCTGCATTTGTCCTTTCTTTCACCTCTGAATAGTGTGCTTTTCCCTGCGGCTGACAAACACCCCCATAGCATGATGATACCACCACCATGCACCGAACCCTGGGATGGTATTAGCCCTAAGACAGACAATGCATGGTGTTAAAAAGACCTAATTCTTGCAGTTCTGTCTAAAAAGATCCATTTTTGTCTCTACAAATCAAATAATCTTTTCCCACAAATTCAGTTTGACACTTTCCAAAGCAGCCTGTCATGAGTCTTTCACTGAGAGTGCTTCGGTCTAGCTGCTCTACTATTAAGGCCTGATTGATGAGGCGATGCTGACATGATTTAACTTTTAGCAGATTCTCCATCTCTGTGGAAGACTTCTGAAATTCTGTAGGAGTAATATGTTCGACAAAATGGACTGCCAAAGTGTAACTGTAAGAGAAACTGTAGGATTCTTGGTCACCTCCTTGAATAAAGCTCCTCTTGACTGGTTATTAAGTCTGTCTGCAAAGCCAACTGAAGAAAGTGTCCAGATGGTTCCAAACTATTTCACACCATATTCCTGAGAACACTCAGAGCTTTCCCTGCAAAGAGATCCTTGGACTTGATGGCGTGTTTTTCGTCTTGGCACGCAGTGTGGATGGTGGGCGCTTACGTTAACAGATGTTTGCCTTTCTGAACGCTATCCAACTAATTCAATTAGCCACATTTGGAATCCAGTCAAGTTCCAGACACATTTCAAAGGTAATTTAGGCAAATAAGATGCACCTGCTTGCCACCCGAAGTGCCACAGCAAAGGCTCTGAATATTTTTATGAATTAAAAATTTCCGTTTTCAAGATTTTAATAACTTTGCAAAACTACAAATGCTTTCACATCGTTATTATAAATTATTGTGTGAAGACTGAACAACCATCTAATACCAAAACTACAATACAACAGTCTATATTTCATCATGTTAACAGAGCTAATTAACATCAGGTTGTTCATCTTGTGCAGACTTCATAAAGGTCATCGGTGTTTTCATCTCCTACTGATTTGACTATTGTAATGCAATTATTCTGCTGTCAGCGAGCAAAACTTCCACAGACTGCAGTCAATTCAAAATGCTGCTGCCAGACTTTTAACACGCTCCACCAGAGGCGACCATATCACCCCAATCTAGGCTGCACTTCACCGGTTACTGGTGAGTTTTAGAAGTGATTTTAAGATTTTACTGCATGTTTTTGAAGCATTGGATGATCAGGTTTCTGACAGTATCTGTGATTTTCTAACTCCATGTGCGCCTCATCACAGTCTCAGATCTTCCAGCAGGGTCCTACAAACAGCTCCAATGTCTTGACTCAGATGTGGAACTCTGCCTGGAGAACCCAGAATATCCTTGTAAATCGCTTCTTAAGATTAATTTTCAACTGTTGGTATTAGTGTAACAATTAAATTCATTATATTGCCTAATAATTAAAGTTATGGCTCTTGATTACTTGTAGTATTAATATTTTAAAACACACTTTAAAAGCTTTAACCTGAATTTTGTGCTGTAAATTAAAAACTTTTGACCCACCTGGTCTGTACAATCATTAGTGTTTAGTTCCCTCTATTGGCCATATTGAGGAAATGTAGTAACACATTTGTCAAAACTACATTAATACAGACACAGTAATCACCTTCCAAAATAACTACACAGTTTACATCGATTTTTTCTCACTATTTGTGTTTTGCTGCTTGAATTTATTCACTGTAAATAGTATTAGAAAACTGTAATTTCTGCATTGACGTCCAATTTCATGTTGCAGTTCCTTTGTGCAGCCACCACGGGGCACTAACTACCCACAATTGTGATTATATTTCTGCACATCTCAATTTTTACAGTAAAACTATCTTTTCCACTTATGTAGAATAAATACATACTTTTGAATCATATACAGCATATAATAACTAAACTTGTGGTAAAAATGTTGTTGCAAAGTAGAAGGAAGTATATCTCTAAATTAGATTAGAAAAAACTCTTTCAGCAACAGGTTTAATTTGATTGGATGACCTCGGGTTACAATTTTTGTGATTGGCGGAAATTGTAGAAGCTAAAATTGAAAAGTTAGAAATGGAAAGAGTTATAATAAGAAAATAAATATTAACCGTTCCACAAAAATGTAGAAATTCGTCCAATGTACTAAGTGCTTTGTTAAAATGTTTTAAAATACCTAATCAATGTTCCTACTCAAAAGAAAGTACCACCCAATCAGAGGCCACGCTCTTGCGTGTTGCTAGGCAGATTATGTAAATATATGCAATGCGGCCATCTCTGCAGCTACCATTCTGAGGTAAGAACAACTTGTACGTTTTCCACAAAATCTAAGAAAACCAGAGATTAATAATCGACCCGCTTTGTAGTTCGATAGCTCCTAAGTCTTTCTGTTGACGTGAATAAGGTGTGTGGATTGTTTTAGCGCATTTGTACCGCTAGAAAATGTACGTTTTTTTCGGAAGGTCTCTTCGGATGTAGCTGTTGTTGTTAGTCCCACCCAAAATGGAGCCCGTTCTTCCTTGTTCACAGTAGACTTGAAGGGCTGGGCTCAACTAGAAATGGGGGACGGGTGGGTCTACCCAAATAATTCGGGCCTTTAGCGCTTCAAAACCACTATTGTTAAAAATAGCGAAATGCGGTCCATGTAATGCGGCCTGACAAGTTATGTTTGTCTCCCTGTGCGGCCTCTGTTTGGGACTATAGGTCCGTAATGCTAATGTTGCGGTGCAGTAAATGCCCGGGTTTCTACGGCGCTGGTTTTTGTGGTATGGTCCGGTTGGGACCGAGAACCTGCGGGGTTAAAATAGGGGGGAAATAAATTTATTATTGATTATACCAACTAGATTTCTGAATGAGTCCACGGAGTCGTGATTTTTCACCGTGGCTTTTGTACCGACATGCGGTTGTATATTGACGCCGTTTTCGGGGTCGGCCTCCGGAGCAACGCGCCTTTTCCATCGTACCCCCGCTGCGAGTCTTGTGTGACCGCTCTGCACACACGGAGACATGCTGCTTTATTTTGGCTTGCATTTTCCGTGAGCAAAGAGAAACTGCTGTCCGGAGATCAGAAATCTGTGTCTCAGATGGCATGTGGGGTTGAATTCAGAGCATCGGAGCTGAGATACGGCTGCTGCAGTGGCTCACTGTTGCCGCTAAACAGCCTCCACTAAACATCCAGTCCAGTATATTGCAAAGCTGTGACAGTAGAGGCATCCATTCATAAGTTTCTCCACATATTTCCAACAAATATCTTTGTTTAAACTCTCATTGTTGCTCTCAGTATGATGCATCAAACCATCTGCGAAGTTCCAGTCTCAAAATCCTGTTAAAATCCAAATCCAGCCCTTTGAATTTCCCTTTTTGTGTGAGCTGTCATCGCTATGTTATCATTAAAATAACACAAATCCTCTTATCTGTGTGCATTGCAGGCTCCCTGGTTTTCTCAGGAGAGAAGTGATCAGTGACGTGGTGGGCAACAGGCCTGCACTGTGCTTCCATGGAAACTAAGCAGGAACCCTCTGCTGTGTGGAGTCAAACTGTTAACAATGATTCAAGCAACACCACACAGGTCCACCATCCTGTTTAAACTGTCTCTGAGCTACTAGACTAGATGAAACATGTGTACTAATGTCTTTTGTGCACACTCAGGAAACTCATTTCTATCCACTGACCCTTGGTGGTGGAGGGTTGCTTCCTTTAGCTGCCAAAAGTTATTGTACTTAATGATGCTGCAGGTGTCTCAAAGACTTTGTGTTCTGTGCTGCAGGTGCATTTTGAAGGCGGCACTGTGGCCCAGATAGTGTACAGTGGAGATCAGGCGGACAGGGCACAGCAGCAGGTGGTTTATACAGCAGATGGGAACTCCTATACCTCGGTGGAGTCTGCAGAACACACACTGGTCTACATACACCCTGCAGATGGCACTCAGGTAAGACGGAGTCCTGCTTAAAGGGGAAATATTTTTAGCTGACATTTTGACATTTAGATGTCATTCATACTTAGATCAACAAGCCCTGATGGACAGGTGGGGTTTAGTGTTAAATCCAGGCAGCAAACAAACTGTTTTAAGACAGTCATTCTTGTCATTCTTTCCAAACTATATTAATACTTTCTCGCTTCTTATGTACAAAATAAACATGCTAACAACAGTGTTTTCACTTTTATTTCAGACTGTGTTTGCTGATCAGCCACAAGTGGCGTACATTCAGCAGGATGGTACAACTCAGCAGGTACGTTTACCAGCCACCGTCACATCTCTAGCTCACTGTGTGCCGCACTGTTTTTACTGAACCATGAAGCAACTGAATCTCATTTGTAGGTCACAGTTCTGCTGCCCAGTGGGCAAAACATGAACGCTGCCAACCTGCATGTTCTCAGTAATGTGGCAGACGCTCCGCAGGCGATCCTGGAGCCAGTTCCCCAGGTGAGGACACAGTGTTTGTGTGCAGCTGTTCCCAAACAAGTAAACAGCATCTCTGTGCTCTCTGTTCTAACACTCTAGCTCATAGTAGGGAAACACAAGCACAAATGGCTGTTTACACAATTATATGCCTCATTTTCTAATTAACACATGCAACCAAAAGCATTTTTATTTAGTTTTTTGTGCACAT